>NC_056745.1:813704838-813722338 GCF_019279795.1 Protopterus annectens
ATTCCTTTTGTATATATATATATATATATATATATATATATATATATATATATATATATATATATATATATATATATATATATATTTATATATCCCTCTTTTATCCTTCTCTTTTGTTGTTTGTTCCTTCTATGCTAACCTAAACCTACTTTGAATTTAGTTATTACTTGCCATTTTGAATCTTTGCTGTTTGAACCTATTTTATAACTAAATTAGACTAACTTTTGCTATAACTGCATTTTCTTTTAACATGTATTATATACATAATAAAACCCAGGATAATTTCAACTCAGTTGAAAAATGGCTTACTGACAATGGCCTCATTCTTAACCCCAAAAAGACCAAGATCCTGTTATTTCACCCCTCACAAAATACCAGCCTTTCCGCCACTTTCAATATTCACTATAAAAATGGTACATTTATCACACCTGAATCTCACACAAAACTACTAGGCGTCACCATTAATAACAAGCTAATGTTTGATATCCACATTAATCTAGCTATTAAAAACACTCACAGAAAGCTAGGTAGTCTTTACAAACACAAATCCTACTTGACCCATACTGCTAGGACCATAATTGCTCGCGCTCACCTGCTTTCAACATTACTTTATGCATCTTGATTCCTAAAAAATCTATCTAAAAAAGAAACCAGCAAACTGACAACCTGCTATAATCAAATAGCCAAATTTGCTAATAACTCATCTTTTAGAACCCATCGCTGTCATAACCTAAAAAATTGGACTGGCTTGAACTGTCAAATTTATTAATCTACAATCAACTTATCATTACTTATAAGCTGCTCTCCCACCCAAATACAACAGCAGCTTTAAGCAACCTAATTCAGCAGTATTCCTGTCCTAGGCAACTCCACTCCACAGATAAGTTACTATTAACATTTACTAGATCACACAACCTACTCATCTTACATATCCAAAATTTGGAACTCCCTGCCTCCATCCATTACCCTGGAATCTTCTCTATCCAAATTTAAGAAATCTGTCAAAAGCCATCTCAGCAACAAATGGTTATGCCCCTGCTCCACACCACACTAACTTCAGTCCTACTCCACTCCTGCTATAACTCTTGCCTTAAACACATAATCTCCTGATTGGACTGTTTTAGTCTTATCAATACCACATTTAGATGCATGATGTGAATCTAGATAGATATCTAATATACTTTATTGTTTGTATATGCATTGATCATTATATATGTATTTGTGAAGGAATGAATAATGTCTGCTCATCGATATTGTCTGGTTGAATATACTAGAAACATGTAAAATATATTTGTATGTCCTGCATATGTGTTTCTTTGGAGCTTTTCTCCCCGGGCCTCCACTGAAAATGGACATGTATCCAGTTGGACTATCCTGGTTATCAAATGTAAAATAAAATAAATAAATAAAAATAAATAATTTTACTGTTTTGATTTATTTTCATTTGTAGTCCTGTTATATATTAGCTTAATTTTGGAGTTTATCTCCAAGGCCCTCTACTGAAAATGGACATGTATCCAGTTAGACTATCCCGGTCAACAAATGTAAAATAAAATAAAATAAATATATGAATATATATATATATATATATATATATATATATATATATATATATATATATATATATATATATATATATATATATATATATATATATATATATATATATATATATATATATATATATATATATATATATATATATATATATATATATGTATGTGTATATATGGATATATACTATATATCTGTACTTACTTATATACATTTCCTATGCTGGGCACTGCTTAGACCCACGCAAGCGCACTCAGACTTGCTTACTGGTACTTATATATGTTTACTGCTACTTATTTGTGCTTACACCTGCTTACTAGTGCCTTATTCATTGTGACAGTGCCACTTTGATTGAATGACATTTAGTTAAATATCTCATGTGATACTCTTATGTCAGTTTTACAGCAAAATGACATTCATTCCAGATGGAAAATGATATGTGCTATTGTTGGGCTCGAACCGTGAATGGCTGTTCGTTAGGCAGATGCTTTAAATACTACATTATTGATGTTGTAGTTGATTCTGAATGTTTTTCTCTATTTGAATGATTTTGATGTGTAAGCTATGCTCGGCGGAGGGACACAGTAAATCTAATTGTGAAAGTTCTAGGGACGTGGCTCAACATTCCACTATGTGCTTGTGTGGTTACTACTTTGATTTTATTTCACTGTTTGTGGACACTCTTGTATGCTTAGCATATATTTCGGTATCCACTGACACTGAATTACTGACTTACTATTAGAGGCGGGCTCTACTAGTAGGCATAGTAGGTTGTGCAACTGTCAGGGCATGTTTACACCTCTATAGAGCACTTGTACATGCCCCCTGCACTCGCTCACATTTCCTGTGCACTTCGAGGGTGTGGTGGCGCACCCTCATACATATTCATATGGCGCTGCTGCACCATCTGTAGTGAGGAAGCTCAGCGCAAAGCTAAAACCGTCCTTGTGCCGAGCTTCCCATGTAAGTTTGTTTATGTAGTTAAACCTGCATTTGTTAGTAAGATAAAATATGTTTTTAGTGCCCTCTGGATAGAACCTTCCCTTGACTTTATCGTTTTTCTTCAGGGACACAAATTCTACTAATCAGTAATACTTTTGTATTCCCTGTAGTAGTATGCCATCTACGCTGAAAAATGACTGTTACTAAATTGATGATTAAAAGCAAATATCTTGATGAAGTCTAAATAGCTCTGCTGGGAAAGAAAAATGACAAAAATCTTTGGTTTTCTTATCTAAACATATAAATACCAAAAAAATGTCTTTTGTTGTGCCTGATCTGTAGAAAGGTAAGAATGTTCCAACAATATTTTTTTTTAAATAAACATAGAAATATAATTTGTTTCTTCAGTTATTTTCATTGCACTGCCATTTGTTCATTAAGCATATCTGTCCCAAAAAGGAAGTATAAGGACATCCAGGGAAAAATTCAAATTATCCCTTAAAGAAACACTTGCATTCCATCCCAATTATGTTTCAGTGAACATTGACACTTCAGTTATTCTTATAAGCTTTTATTTATGTAGTCAGACCCATAAAGGCAGATTTCTCTAGCTACAAACATTACATAACATATTTTACCTAATCAAAGAAACATAATGGAAAAGCTTAACTAGTGTTTTAAAACACTTGGCTTATGAAAAGACTGACATCCATTACTTTCAGAGTGTTTGTCAAATAAGGTTAGAAAAAAATCCATACAGCAATTAAGTATGTGACCAAGCCAAACAGACCATAGCAAAACAAACTATATCTAAAAAAATGATAAACCTTACTAGATGAGGCATCACAAGACATATGGAAATTACCCTTTAAGGAGATATAAGTGCTCCAGATTATTGGCTCTTGAATTCACAATGACCCTTTACTTATTTTACAGATCATTATTAATCAGTTCAGGCCAGTAAATCAAGATTTTACTATCTGTGCACATGACAAATTTCAATCTTTTGGTATGATCAGCATGGAAAGAAAGTAGAGTGTCTTTATCAGTCTATTGCTGGGAGGTTTATAATTGTTGTTTTATATGGTATTCTGTCTTGTCTGTCTAATGACTCATAGCTGTGGACCATACTTTGTCTCTTTGCCAGTACTTTAATGTATTGTATCTATGACTGCCTTCATTATGCTATTGCTACTTAATGTTCCTCTCTAGACTCTTTACCCAGCCATTTGATTTCTGCTATGACTGATATGGAAGGCCTTGCCAAGATTTTCACCTGGTACTCCATTTAAACAATACTATGTTGAGGAGTGTAGCACAGAACAAATGTCTTGTTGTAGATATCTGGTCCATATAGATGTGTCCCTCCTGTCATGTCTAAAATACAGAAGCATCTCCTCATCAGCAAAACATGTGTCCACATTGGGTATGTAATGAATCTTTGCCTTCTTGGTCTGAAGGTTATGGATGGCCTGTAGAGCATATCTGGCATCACCCGCAACACACAACAATAAATATTATATATGTACTCCGGTTCCTACTTGCATAAAACATGGGTATGTAAAACGTTCTATTTACCATGTATATACATCTGTCAACCAAATGGACATATAGGAAGTCCCCTCACAGGAACCTTTGGTATAGGTCAGACATGTGCCAAGTATGTGAATGATGGGAACTGCCAAAGTACTGCATGGACACTTTATTAATAATGCCCTAGGTATTACAGACCACCTGGCCACTTAAAGATTGGAAGCCCTTCCTGTTGATATATAGTAGGTCCTCTTGATCAGGTTGGAGGATTAATGGTAATCTGTGTGCAATTTATTTCCTCCAGGACATCAAGGAGATGAGCTATGTTGTACAAGGCCCACACAACTCCTGTACAATGTCTACATGGTACTAGTTCTTTCTTCTGCAGTCCTAGGCAACCAGAAATGCTGCTCTACACACTGTAGCATAATGTTGAAGAACCAATTTATGATTCATGAGGTTGATTCCTATGATATCGCTGACATGTCCACAGTAGATTGCTGAGATGGTTAAGGTTACATATACCTTACTTTCCACCGTAAAGTTTATACCGTTCATACCTCTCCCTTCCAATTGTAGAACATGGTATTGAAGTGTTTATAAAATTGAATCCAGTTGTCCAAAATTATGTCAGAAACCACTTTATTACATTAAACTGAGAAGGGTGATCATTTTTGAGGAGAAAAGCCTTGAAATGAATCTCAAATTGCAGAAATGCAATTTCAAGGCGGGGATCATCAAACCTTCACTCAAAGACACTATGATTTATTTATCTTGTTTATTTCAATATTTTGGCATTTTGCACATAAAACAAATACAAGCAGCTAATAGCTCAGCAGAAAACATCCAGTATAGTTGTATAAGTAAGTTATTAAAATGTCTTTCAGGGGTTTAAATACATTCTCCTGGAGAGAGAATATTTAAGGGACCTTTTGAAGGATACCTCAGAACTGGATGCCTGAAAAGGGAAAGTAGTTGATTCCACCAAACACGAGCCAGGTAAGTAAAGAAATACCTACCAAAAATCTCAGTGTGGATCCTTGTAAACATCTAGCACTTTTTCATCTGATTATCTTACAAACCTAAACAAGGAACAGGGAATCTGAAGCATGTGGGAACAGTCAGAACCCAAACTATAAGGGCATGGAAGGTAAATGCTGAGAGGTTAAACATGGATATCAGTTAGCAGCCTGTGCAGATCCTGCATTGCAAAAGTTTTGTGACTGAAGCAACAAAACTTCTGACAGAATCACAGTCACTGACCTCTTTATCCACTGTAAGTGTGCCAGGTTGTCATCCACTAACCCGTGGTAAAGACCACTGCAGAAATTAAAGCAGGAAGATACCAATGAATGGTTTACCATCATAAGGTAAGAAGACAGATTTAGCTGTCTAAATCAAGCAATCATTTTTATATGGAAATCAGAGGTCTTGACGATAGTTGGTACTTAATCCTTACATCACACTGTCATTAAAACTCACTCCCAAATCACACTTGGAAGAATCTATACCATTTGATGCCACTCACTGAAAATTGGAGGTTGGTAATCAAGGATAGATTTTGCTTTTACATTTGCTATTTTAAGCTTATATCAACCCATCCAAGAAAGGCTAGAACCCAAGTAGTCTTCAAGGGTATATAACATGACACAGGCTCCTGAGTAAAGGAGAGGTGTAATTAGGTGTAATTAGGTGCCATCAGCGTAACAGTAACAGTTTGACTTCAAATGACCTAATTTGGTAGCAACACATGCATCAGCACCAACATCACAGATGGGTTATAACTACTCAGCTACTTGAGAAACATAAATGGTCACCATCACAACAACAGCCATCATGTTTATGAAATAATAACCCTTTCAGTTAGAAATACAAAACAAAATTACCCCAGAAAAAATGTATTTCTATAAGATTGTATCACAACATATCTTTGAGAAGAGGTCATAGTATTAGTAAATCATAACACTTGGTAGATCTTCAAAAAGAGTTTTTTGTAACAGTAAATCATAACACATGGCTTTATAACCCTTTTGATTTCAGTTTTTCTGGACCGAGGACAGGTCCTGCACTCACTTAGTCATTTATATGGTAAGCAGCTAACTTACTACAGATATGAAAATAATTTTATGTAACAATAAATAAAGCCCGAGATTCAAGAAGCTTGGCATAAGGACAGTTTTAGCCTTGTGCCGAGTGTCCTCTTTACAGATGGTGCAGCGGCGCCGTATGAATATGTATGAGGGCATGCCGCTGCACCCTCGATGTGCACAGGAAATGTGTGCAAGTGCAGGGGGTGTGTACAAGTGCTCAGAGGCATAAACATGCCCCAACAGTTGCAAAACCTACTATGCCTACTAGTAGAGCCCACCTCTAATAGTAAGTCAGTAATTCAGTGTCCATGGATACCGAAATGTATGCTAAGCATACAAGTGTCCACGAACAATGAAATAAAATCGAAGTAGTAAACACACAAGCAAAGGTAGGAACTTTCCCATGTGGAAAGTGTTCCATCTGTCAGCACATTATAACGAATATAGACAAAATAGAAGGAAAGAAGTTTGACACTTTAGGTATTTATACCTGCACTAGTAAAAGGATAATTTACGCTATAATGTGTCTGTGTAAGAAATATTATATAGGGGAAACCAAGAGAAGTCTTGGTGAAAGGATAAAAGAAGATATCAGAGATGTTAAGAAAAATAAGGTTATTAGTCCAATAGCAGAACATTTTAACAGGGTACATATGGGAGATGTAAATAATTTAAAAGTAACAGTTTTGGAACAAGTGACACAGCAACATGGAAATGTAGAAATGTTAAAACATACATTAAGGAAAAAAGGAGTCTATTTTCATTATTAAATATCACACTTTACAACCTTATGGTTTGAATAAGAAATGCAATTGGCAAAGCTTTATTTAAAGATGTTTTAACTTGTATAATGACATAAACAGAATTTTAACAATTTGGATTTAATAGATTAATTGAAGGTAAATGTAATTAAGCTGATGTATAAAATGTGAGGTTTTTAGAGGAAAAACCTTTACTCTGTAAAGGGTATTTGTAGCTGAGGCGCTAAGAGAATACATTCTGTGGCAATAAATAACGTCTGGTGTAAGCAAGAGCTAGTATTCACTGGTCTATTTTCCTTTTCTCTGTTGTGTGGATTTTGGAACTGTTCGAGTGGTACTACAATAACCCTTTCAGTTAGAAATACAAAATAAAATTACCCCAGAAAAAATGTATTTCTATAAGACTGTATCACAACATATCTTTGAGAAGAGGTCATAGTATTAGTAAATCATAACACTTGGTAGATCTTCAAAAAGAGTTTTTTGTAACAGTAAACCATAACACATGGCTTTATAACCCTTTTGATTTCAGTTTTTCTGGACTGAGGACAGGTCCTGCACTCACTTAGTCATTTATATGGTAAGCAGCTAACTTACTACAGATATGAAAATAATTTTATGTAACAATAAATAAAGCCTGAGATTCAAGAAGCTTGGCATAAGGACAGTTTTAGCCTTGTGCCGAGTGTCCTCTTTACAGATGGTGCAGCAGCACCATATGAATATGTATGAGGGTGTGCCGCTGCACCATCGATGTGCACAGGAAATGTGTGCGAGTGCAGGGGGCGTGTACAAGTGCTCTACAGAGGCGTAAATATGCCCTGACAGTTGCAAAACCTACTATGCCTACTAGTAGAGCCTGCCTCTAATAGTAAGTCAGTAATTCAGTGTCCATGGATACCGAAATGTATGCTAAGCATACAAGTGTCCACGAACAATGAAATAAAATCAAAGTAGTAAACACACAAGCATATAGTGGAATACTGAGCCCTGTCCCTAGAACTTTCACAATTAGAGTCCCCGTGTCCCTATTATACATTTGAATTGCTGCAATATCGAAGGTGTAAGCAAAGAGCAGCATGTTTGCGCATCGCTGCACTCCGCCAAGAGTAGCTTACACATCAAATTCATTCAAATAGAGAAAAACATGCTGAATCAATGTAAATCTCAACAGTGTAGTGTTTAGAGCATCCGCCTAATGAACAGGCATTCACGGTTCAAGCCCAACAATAATACATATCATTTTCCATGTGGAATGAATGTCATTTTGCTGTAAAACCGACATAAGAGTATTGCATGAGATATTTGCCTTAAATATCATTCAATCAAAGTGGCACTGTCATAATGAATAAGGCACTAGTAAGCAGGTGTAAGCACAAATAAGCAGCAGTAAACATATACGTACCAGTAAGCAAGAATGAGTGGGTCGGCATGGATCTAAGCAGTGCCCAGCATAGGAAATGTATATAAGTATGTACAGATATATAGTATATATCCATATATACACATACATTTATATATATATATATATATATATATATATATATATGTGTGTGTGTGTGTGTGTGTGTGTGTGTGTGTGTGTGTGTGTGTGTGTGTGTGTGTATTTGTGTGTGTGTGTGCTTAGATATACACAGATATACAGCTATGATAGGAAACAGCAGACAAAAATGACATATGTTCATAGGCTATGGCAATGGAAGTGAGGGGTCCAAGCAAGAAACATGAAACACGTAGCATGACCTTCCACCCCCCCCCCTGCTGGACATGGGAAACATACACACAAACAATGTAAATAGTCCACTGCTCCCCAAACCACAGGTAGGATACAACTGGGGGGGATACACAGTGCACTAGTGAATTTTAATCTTGGAACACAGACAGGAGCGTCCCTTGCGGGACACCCCAAAAATTGGCAAGACCAAAAGAAAGTGATAAAATGAACATTCTGGCTGGGGTGTATACATACCCGGAATACAAGGGTGGGAAAGCCTGATGACCCATGGGTCGAGACAATTGTATGAAATGGGTCCTGTGAAGTGGAGAGTGGGCAGTGTGTAATGTTGTGTTCAGAACTGACCAGGACCCTGAGTAAGGATGGGTGCTGTACAGGAGGTGTGGTTAGGGGAACTATGGGTAGCTACTTATGGGTCTAGGTGTGCAGGTGTTGGCTGATGTGGGCCTATATGGACAGCCCCAGGGATGTAAGCAAATGTGTTCATTGGGCAGAGGCGTCACCCAATGAGCAGTCACACCCACTACGAGTCCCACTGCAGCAAAGTGTAATCTATATTTCAAGGAAAGGAATAACCAGATGTAGATGTATATATGTAGAGTTATGTGTGTGTATATCTACCCATAGTGACATAGAGATAAGCCTCTCCCTCTCCGTAGTGCAAATGTATACATACAGAGACAGAATACATATACATACCCACATATAGATATATACATATGCAGACACCCATAGACCCATATGTTGTTTTATATATATATATATATATATATATATATATATATATATATATATATATATATATATATATATATATATACATATATAAATATATACATTTATGCATACATATACAGATATATCTGTATCTAGTAATGTATATATATATATATATATATATATATATATATATATATATATATATGTAGATGTGACTGCAAATATACACATGTATATAGCTAGGATATGATACAGCAGTTACGAGTTACATATGTTCACAGGTTGTGCATATGGGGGTGAGGGGTCCAATAAACAAATGTGTAACACGTAGCATCAATCCCCCACCCCCCAGCTAGGCTGATGAGACATACAGACACACAATAAAAGTAAACACACCACTGCTTCCCAAACCACTGGCAGGATACTAAGAGTGGGAGAGACCTGCCAGGTCTAATCTTGAAACATAGACATCAATGTCCCTTGTGGGACACCCAAAAATTAAAGATCATCGGAGGCAGTCCCAGTAATGATTCATCAAACCAGGCTGTAGACATACACGGACCAGTAGGTTGTGCAAGCCTGATAACCCATAGGTCGACACAATGTATGACATTTGTCCCGACACGCAGAGAGTGGGCAGTGTGTAGTGGTGTGTTTATACCTCACCTGTACCCACAGTAAGGATGAGTGCTGTAGAGGATGGGCAGGTGAGGGAACTATGGGCATGCAATTATGGGCCTAGGCATGCAGGTGTTGGCTAGTGCAGTCATATTAGGACCGTCCCAGGGATGTAATTAATATTCCGAAATGGGCATAGCTGATGCCCATACCTCTCAACCCCTAAGAGCAAATCCACTGGACAGGACATAAACCATTGGGGGGACAAATAGGGACCATACCTCTGAACTGTTCCCGATTTCCAGGAACATCCCAGATTTTGACTCACTTTCTAAGTCTGTCCCACTTAATCCCTCCTAAAACTAGTGATTTTTGGAAGAAAGGTGGTGAATTACATGTAATGAATAATGACAACAATTAAGAGTTATAAACATCATTTACCTCAGAAAATGTGTATGAATTCATATACTCTGAGTCTGTCAATGTGTCAGGTTAATAGCACTAATAATTTAAATGTGTCCCTGATGTTGTTATGACGTGTCTCTTATTCAGTTGATATTTTCCCCAGTCGTATGAGAGGTCTGATAGGGACAGAAAGCACATATTCTATTGGCAACCTTAGAAAGATGATAGAATATTAGGTATGCATTAGCATGACTCGGCTGAAGGATGTGGGTTCCAAAACCCAATTATTTTTTTGTATTGAAGAGTGTCAGTTCCCATGTATTAGCCAGACAGGTGCAGATTGTAAGAGGAACACACCAATAAAATGAATCAGTCAAACTGCATGTTTTCGCCTAATGGGCAGCCATTCCCGATACTGTAGGCATGTAATCCAATGTAATAGGCATCACAAGGTAATATCGTAGTCCTCACTCCCACCTAGGGGTGTGAGTGTCAGATGCAAACACCAAATGCAGTGCATTTGCAAGTGCGGGAGCAAGCGGGTGTAAGCCTGTTTGGCCGTCAGTATGCAAGTATTACACTGGTGAAGCAATGTAGAGGCTGAGTGTAAGAAATTGTAATCAGAGGTTAGCATTGCTTAGCTCTGCACAAAGCCATGCACACTCACTCACAACTGCTTTAACGTGCCTTAATCACTCCGTATCCAATGGCCTTGTTCTGCCCAGCAACAAAATAAACAGCCTCTGTAAGGCTCGGAACCAGGAACCTACACACACAATTATTGTGATTTCCCACTAAGCCATGGCAGCTATACAGACATCAGATCTTATCACAAACATATCATCCAGCGCAGTCATTCAACAGTATAGGAAATGTATTCCATCATGTAGATGTATGTGTGTGTGTTTATGTCCAGATACAGATACATACATATATATAGATATATCAGCAACATCCCATGTGACAACAGAGCATTACAAAGGAATGAAAAGGGAAACATGAGCAATGCCTGTATTATATAGTGGTGTTGTCCTATGTAATATCAAGACTCCCTCAGAAAGACATGTATCATTAATACACGCAATCATTTGTACATTGGCCAAATATATCACTCTGTGCATTTTATTTACATTAACACAACAGTTCCTGTCCAATCATTATGTGAGAACAGTACTCTTGCAAGGTGCTGTGTGCGACATCATCATTATGAAAAAGGTAAATGGGGTAACCATATAGGGACCGGTAGTGTTGTGTGTACAGTGGGGTCGTCTGCATCACGTGTACCTGGAACCTTTAGGAGTCATGTGCATACTAGGATCGTCTGCATGAGAGAAAGGGATGAGGACAACTGGAGAATTTTTGTGATGCATATTAAAAGGGTTACATGTGTCCAGTGGACATGTGTGTGAAATGGACAGCTATGTATGGGGCAAATGTTGTTCTAGGAACTGATTGGCTTTTTGTTTTCGTAGGATGAGAGTGGGATGTGGGGGAAGGAGAGTAGGAATGCTCGTGGAGGATAGGTAGGATGACAGACAAGACAGCATACAGGGTCGGTATATGGCACATGTGGGGAGGATACACCTTGGACGGGGTGGGTTTTTGGCAGTCACAAGCCCATGAGCCTCCAGATGGAAACAGTGGGACGGATGTCCCCAGCCATGAGCAGCCACCACTGCACCAAAACAGCTACAAATGTGGTAAGTCTGGAGGCTGTATAGGAGCGGCAGGCTCACCCTGCAAATGTGACACTCTGCCCTTGAGCTGGCATATCTGGCCTTGAAACCCCTTATTGAGCCCCCTACGCACCACGTCCAAGACTGTACTACAGTGGACATGTTGCTGTCTGCACCCTGCTCCCTGGAGAGACAAGCCCCATCCTCAGTGGTGGTTCCACCGGTGGTGCAGAGTCAAAAGAGGTGAAGGTCCAAGGCTGCGCCCCAGATGTACTGGCGCCCGGTGTCATGGCCAGCTGAAGTGGGACAGGAGGTTCTGCCGGGACCTCCAAACCCATACAGCCTATGGTGTTGCAGTTTTAACACAGATATGGCTTAGTAATAGTCAATAGCATTCAGGATTACTTATAACAGCATGCATAGATATGACCATCAACCCAACACAACAGATGGTATACATTTGCAGAGGGAGCACAACACATGCATATGTACTGCATGCCATCTGTACAAAGTGTAGAAGACTTGTGACTGCAACTATGAACAGTGGCCATTATTGGCATGTCACTGAGAACCCCAGACAGTGTCTGTCATACAACTGTTTCATGTGACATATGTCCAATCAGGGATGCAATGGCAGTAACTCATCACTATCACCATGCACTGACTGCAATCTTCACACTATGCTCCTGCAGTTCACAGATGTGTGTTCAGTGAGTTGGTTCCACACATGGACCATTCCACAGATGGCCCTACAGATGCGGGTTCCCTCACAGAGCACTGTCTTGTCAGTTTTAAAACATGCAGAATAGCCATTACCACACACAACTTGTTAAACTGGCAGTAGCCTCAATGAAGCATAGCTACACTTACATGCTGTAGTCATGTCTGGCACATCATCCTCCTGTCTTTAGTCTATTTCCCACTGTGTATGTTGTTTGAGGAACATTCAGATATCATCTGTGATGCCATTTACCAAACACCAGATCCAGGTACCACTCACAGCGACTATCAAGGGCAAACACCAACATGATATTCCTAGATATTGTACTGTGTTTCCATGTGATTGACTATGGGAACATCATCACAGCTGTTCCATATGCAATCAGCTAAAGGAGGACTGCAACAGGTGCAGAGGCCATCACCTGATAATGGCCATCACTTACAAAACACAAGCTGCTGCTGAGCAGGTGTACAACTCCACATCTACCAGAGAGTGTGTGGGAGGGACAGACAGAGGCAAAGTACATCAGAGAAGGGCTTGGAGACTAAAACCTAAGCATCATCTGTCACACACCTACCAGTACAGGGGTTCAACCCCCTGACTGACTAGTCATTACTATTACAAGTGCATGCAGTTACTCCATGTAACACAAACTGACATGCTGGTGTGCTGTAAGAACATATATATGTGCTGGTGAGCGACATCTACAACAGAGATAGAGTAGATATACATTAGGTGTAGCACACATGGCTATCCACATGAATGGATGTCATTGTCAACACAACTACACTCTCTAATGGACTCACATTGACACACTTTGCCAGGCCCACAAATACAATTCCTAACTACTTAGTTTGCCACACTGCAGTAATGCACAGGTACTACATGCACCATGGGGGATATCTGAAGGTTCTATGGGCTAGGGCATGTTAACATGTCTGACATCAGTCAGTATGCCAGTGGGAGTTATACTGGGTGTGACTGTGGTTGGGAGCATCATAACCCACATGCAGACACAAGGTGCCAGTACTGACATGCATGTGTGCATTGCTTCATGGGTGTGTAGTGGTTGGCTGTGAAAAATGGCTGTACAAGGCTGGATGAGGGGTAATCCTTGGCATCACACCACCTGACAATGTTGTGCAGTATGGTACAGGGGTGCAGTGTCTGCAATGTCCCACACAGATGGGTATTGTATGAACTGTCCTGACATCCTGGTTACCATTGTGTATGGCCATTGCTTTGCAATCCATGCCATGTCTGTGTTTGATAGTCCTTGACATGGACATTGCCTGGGATGTGCATGCCCCACAATAATGTACGGTGACATGTACAAGTGTACCTGGTTTGGCTGGCACATGTTGTGTACACAGACTGTTATCCTCAGATATGCCAATACTGGCCTGGTGTGGCAGGACCTGCTTATAGACAGCAGGTTGACCCTGCACCTGCATTGGTAGCATGAAACAGGTATTCTCTAGTGACAGTCACATCAGTCCATACAGGGCACATGTGTAAGGCATTGTATGGTCTCTGTGGATCACATTAGATGGCACCACATATGTTGCAGACATCCAGTGGGGAACATAGTGAAGGCTCATTGTCCACAATTATGTGCCTATTGTACTGCTGTACAGGGTGCCATGCCCTCTGCAGTCCACTGCAATCATACCATGCCTACTAACTGTCATCAATGTGCAGGGTACTAGCAACATAGCGGGGTATTTTAGGCAAGTGTGTTAGTGTATGACACATGGGTTCAGAACGTATTCCAGGTAATAGTAGGGTTGTATACTTTGTTCACCAAGCATTTTGCCAGATGTAGGGGTATGGCTTGCCAACACAATCCTTTGGCTGACTGACATCTGTACCCTTCGTGAGGTGGACATTGTGACATATAATATGGACACCATATAGGAAAACTACAAAATCCACTCTCCAACATGTCCACTGGTTAGACACTCACAGGCACCTCCACAGAGGCTCTGACTGTCAAACACACACACCTGCCATGTCATGGAATAGAACCCCTACCTAACTAGTGCATCACACTACAGCATTACACAGTTACGGCATGCACTACGGGGATTATTGGGTTAAAGCACTCCAAGAAGAGTATTATTAGGTGGGTGATAACAGAAGGATTGTCAAAGGTGGGTATGTGAATTGTAAGGAGTGTGCATATTCTAAAAAACATTGCTTTTCTCTCAGTTAGACAGACACACATACAACCACAGTTGGTCTTGTCTTGGAATAGAACCCCTACCTAACTAGTTTACCACACTACAGCATTATGCAGTTACAGCACACGCTACAGAGATTATTGGGTTACAGAAGTCCCAGAGGTGTATTTATAGGTGGATGACATCAGCAGGATTGCGAAAGGTGGTTATGTGAATTGTAAAGAGTGTGCATACTCTATAAAGCATTGTTACTTTCTCAGGCAGACAGACACACACAGTTGGCCTCTCTTGGAATAGAACCCCTACCTAATTTGTTTATCATACTACATCATTACGCAGTTACAGCACACTCTACGGAGAATACTGGGTTGCAGTAATCCCAGAGGAGTATTTCTAGGTGGGTGACATCAGCAGGATTGCCAAAGGTAGGTATGTGAATTGTAAAGAGTGTGCATACTCTAAAAGCATCTCTGCTTTCACAGTCAGGCAGACAGACACACACAGTTGGCCTGTCTGGGATTAAAACACCTATCAAACTAGTTTAACACACTACAACATTGCACAGTTACAACACGCATCACAGAGATTACTGGGTTACAATAGTCCCAGAGGTGTATTAGTAGTTGGGTGACATCAGCAGGATTGCCAAAGAAGGGCATTTCAAGTGCACTGCGAGTTGTACATCTGTTACCTGCATGTACCCGCTGCTTATTGTCATAAAAACACATTTATACCTGCCTTATGCAGTCCTAATTGACAGTATCAACATGGTTTGCAGGTCTTGAAGCCTGGACCATGCACGCTGAGGTCACAGGTCAAACCAGTAAGCCAGCTGGGTTGTATACATGTTGCTTGGAGTCTATAATGCAAATCTTACTACAGGTATTCCACAGTACTGAAAAGAAATGGGACAGTCTCTTTGTGTTCATATGCACAGTACCCTTGAATGTGCTGTACTCTTTGAAACAACAGACAAGTCTACATCTGTACAACTGTCATAACTACATATACATATATATATATATATATATATATATATATATATATATGCACCCACAGGATGTGTACACACTCAGACTGAGCCACAGCAACGGCGGTGGTAGCTATAACATATATATATATATACCAATAGGATATATATATATATATATATATATATATATATATATATATATATATATATATATATATATATATATGCATATACACAGACACAGCTATAGCCATATATATATATATATATATATATATATATATATATATATATATATATATATATATATATATATTTATAGCCACACACACGCTGTGGCTCAGTCTGGTTAAATGGAAAAGAAAGAAAAGAGAAAGCGCAAGTTTCTAATATGTTTAATTTCACGATGCTTGTGGGTATACAATATTTTTTGTTGTTCCATTGTCTGTGCAGATATAGAGATTGTCTGGTTTGCCGACTCTAGAACATGCAACATATAATTGTCTATGTCAGAAGCAATCCGTGTGTAGATCTAAACCGCACAATTCTAAGGATTGGCCCTGAGCTTTGTTGATGGTGATTGCAAATGCCAATTGAATTGGGAATTGCAATCTCTTAAATTGAAATGACATATCCGTTGGAATCATAGGAATGCGAGGAATGAGGACATCTTCACCTTTGAAAGGTCCTGTCAAGATTGTTGCTTCTATGATGTTGCTCATTAATTTTTTTACTGCAAGCCGCGTGCCATTGCAAAGCTTTGGCTGGTTGATATTTCGCAACATGATAATTGGTACGCCGATTTTCAATTGCAGTACGTGTGGTGGCATCCCTGGCAGATCGAGTGAATTCAAAAATTCTGTTGGATAATTAACCGCTTCATCTGCTTCCACAACAGTGTCGACAGACTTGTATGTGACTGCATCGCTTTGAATGTTAGACTGAATGATATTGTTAAGTTCGTAGACGTCTTTGTTCTTGGCCACAAGAATAGCTCGTTCAGTCAGCCAATCATGATTCTTATAATTGGTTTGAATATTGGGAAATACTTTTTCAACCAATTCTTCTTTTGATGTCACTAAATTGCAGAAGTTATGAGGCAATGAAATTCGTCCTGAGGTCAGATCAACCGGCACCTTTCCTTTCCCAATTTCCAGCAATTGATGTGAGAATATCTCAGCTGATAGATCGTTTTGCAGCTTGACACGCATATTTGTAGTTAATTTTAACATCTTTACGTGTCGCCACAAAGTGGAGTATTTCAGGCAAGCATTTATTTCATCCGCTGGTGTCAATTGAGGAGAACGAAGCAGATCTGAAGCTGCAGAATGCGATCGCCGTGCTCGCAACCATGCATCCTCAAGTCTGGCTGCACGTCGCTCTGCTGCTTCCTCGGCATATATTTGAGCCATTCTTTGTCTGTTTCACTTGTTCGCTGATGCCCATTCTTCCTCAGTTTGATTTGCAATTACTCGTCGCACTGCTTACGCTCCGTGAGTACGATGACCTAAGTTTGATCTTCTGTGAGGCATTATTTGGATGAACTAAAGCAGATCGATTGCACTGAAAAAGAAGTAAGAAAGTTATAA
>NC_056745.1:813724838-813742338 GCF_019279795.1 Protopterus annectens
ATGACCTTTCCCGGCTGTGCTAGTAGTTGTCATTATTACCAGGACTGCTACCCTAAGTATATTTCACATTGGTCATGTACACAATTTCTGCTCTGTCTGTCACCTTACATGAGGCATTTGCTACCAAACACATTACTGTAACTTGCAGTGATGTCATGGCATGAGTGGCAACTGCTAGAACAAAACAATGAGCCAATGTCCTGCTGTTATTATGAGGTTGTCCAGTGTCTGTCATTCCGGGCTGTCATGACTGAACAACAAGCCTTCAACACAAAGCACATGCATCCATGTTTCACGTTTGTGTGGATAATACCTAGGTCACATTTACCCATATAGCCTCATTCCAAGGCAAATGTCCTACACCCAGAAGTAACAACCTGACACCTACAAGACAATTGTATTGGATGCTTATGATAACCAGTGCTAGATGTGTGGCTTTAGTAATCCATTTGCTCAATGTAGAATCTACAATGGGGAATACTGACATATGTGCAGTGAGGAACACCTGGCTGAATGCTCTGTAGTGCACAATTGCACTACCACTATAAAACTCAGATCCAAACATGTGGGCCATAATAGTGGTATGGACCATTCCATGTGGATGTGTACACATATTCATAAAGGCTACTCACATGTAAAGACCACTACTCTGACATAACTCATCTCAGATGAGTCAGGTACAGGTGACAGTGGCAAATGCTGCATTCTAGGTTGTATCCTCATATACATCCACCACCTTGTCCCCAGACTAGCAACACACATCCATATGTGGTATGACATAGTATGGTAGACCACCAGATATCCCTCGATTGGTGAACTGTACATAGGCCTATATCAACTATGCAAAGTACCCATGTACAGACACAGCTGCATAATGTGTTATGCAATGCAATAATACCACTGTTTGTAACCAGCTCAGTTGTACACATACCAGGGTCCCTCAGATGTTATCAGCATTAACACGGTCGACTGTTACTGTACACCAGTAAACAACCCCCTCATGGTTGGATATGACCTAACTGTACCTGCCCTGGATATGTACATCCCACACTCATACAGCATAAATGACATTACCATAGCTTTCATTTTCCTTTCTACATACAGGTGGCTACAGTCATTACACACATGCACATGGCAGATAGCATGCTAACAGTACATAGGGTTTGATATCTATGTTAACAGAGGTAATATTCCCTCTCTACTGGTCATTTATGACACCTATCTTATCATACAACACCCCATGTGGCATGTATGTCTTTAGACATGTCCACCTAATGCAATGCCTACAAACATACTCAAATAACAGGATCATAGGACCTACACAAGGCCTGTATTGACAGACTCAGGGAAATCCAGCTCTGCTCTGTATGTTCCTGAGTAGTCACAGGTGATATGTTCATGACATGTACAGCCATGTGTGGCCACAGCTCCTACATATACCCCATGTCAACAATTGCAAGTCATGAATGCTGTGTGCTGTCTGCACATTAGCCTTAGTACCACAATAGCCAGTACATTCTGGGGTGAGATGTTTACAAGCCACAGACTTTGCACATGCTTGAATGAGTGTATTGCCTAGCTTGAACAGAGCACATTGCTGGAACTCTATCAGTAAACATGAGATGTGTTTGGCACAAATGATGTGCTCACTGTTGACCAGTACAGTGCCCTGGCTTCACCATGGCACTGTCAAGTAACAGTTTGTAAGAGCATGACATGGAATAATGCTGTGTGTGTCTTGTTGATATGTGCTGTTGTCATATATGTACACTTGGCTACTCGGTGAAGGTGGTGGTGTCCTACCAGTACATGAATACAGCATCCATTATGGTGTAATGCTCGGCTATGTTTCACACATGGCATGGGGAAGGTGTGGAATATATCCCCTTGACCTGCTAGTGCACTTACTGATGTAGACCACATATGTGTATATGTATTGATGCTTGTGTAGATTCCATGTGTGTACAGTGTCTGATGTCTGAAGGTGACTGTTGTTTTAGTACATCATGCTGTTGCAATACAGTCTCAACATTGCCAACTGTATATGGTGATATGCTCTAAGTACAGTAAGCCATACATGAGGTATGGATGGATGTTTGGACATGACTACTAAGTGGTGGGGCTTCTTTGCAGATGAATGATTACTGAGGACAGCTCACCGGTGTGTTACAACCATTCCTACAATAACCTGTGTAACTGCTAAGGTCAGGTATTGTTAATTGAAGTGGAAGGTAGACAATGTAGAATGCTGTAAGGGTGACACTGAAGGCAAACCTCATGACACCTGTAATAGTAATACCTCCCCTGTGCATATGTTGTGCATATATCAGCACAGTTGGCAAAGGAAAGAGTCAGCAAGCTTTGTACCAGATTTGATAGTGCTGTACTTCTGTAATGCCTATCATGAGATAGGCAGGTGTTTGATTAATAGTACTGGCTTGTGTGGGTGTGTGTGTGTCCATATATGTCACGTATGGTTGGGAATACATCTCACCTGTTTTCACACTCCTGAACACTTTTGTTGAGACCAGTACAGAGTGAAGTGTAGAAAGAAAGGCATAGGCAGGTGGTTGAACCTCACACGTGTAGTGTCTGTATGTGTGTGACATAGGTGTATATTTTTTCTGAATGCCACAGTGTGTGTGTGTGTGTGTGTGTGTGTGTGTGTGTGTGTGTGTGTGTGTGTGTGTGTGTGTGTGAGTGTATGACTGTCTGGTCCCTGGAGTGAGGCTGTATTTTACCATAGTGAAATGTTAATGCCCCCTCTCCCATCCACTCAATGCAATCTAACATCCCTGTTGATATCATCAGTCGTAGACGGGCATTCTAACTGCTTGTTAACGTGTACATCCTGGGGTGTGACCTGTTGTTACATAGCCTACTGATGGACCCCCCTCCCCACATACACTCTCTGCATTGTAGTATCCCTGTCTATGTCCTCGATCTTAGGCCATTCCGACTATGTGTACATGTGTAATCCCTGTGGCGCATCTTGTAGTTGCGTAGTACTATAATGTTGATATGCAAATAGACAAGGGTTGTCATCTGAACACTGGCAACAGTGTGTGTGTGTCAGAGTGTGTGTTACTGTGTCTGTGAATCCCTGAGTGTGTGGGTGTGTCTTTGTTTGCATGCTGTCATGGCAGTGGGTATTACTGCTTCCCATTGAGAAGCCACTATTTCCACTGGCCTTTACCCTTGTCATCCGACATACCACTCTTTTACCTCCTCCCCGCTTCAGGTAACTATACCTTTGATGCCACCCACTATGGATGTGATGGCTCTGAACACAGTAGCTTACTATACAGCTATCATGCTCTTGGATCATTAGAACAGTAAACATAATTGAAACATGGAAGAATATAACTGTGATGTGGTAGCTACAAAGTGCATGCAGGTATTGTCATACTGAACTGTGGGTAGTCAACATGTACATATGGGACACTAACCGCAAACACCAACATCCCCTGGCACATGCAACTATACCCGAAAGAGGAAGGCAGAACATCAAGATCAACATGCTGTTAGTATTGTTACACATAATTCATACTGTCAAATGTACAAAATGTATTCTAAAACTGTAATACATGGTATGTCTGCTGCCTGTCAACACTACTCAACAATATTAATCTACAATTGTCTACCTAGTATGTTCACCCTGTGCATCAGACCATATGAGCATGTCCCTGCACCGATGGTGTGGATGACAGGGATGCGGCACAGGCATCATCATATGCACAGGGTGATAATGTTTGCCAGAGGCCTAGGCTGCACCATTGGATGACATCATGTGTGTGTGTTAGGGCCTGTGATATCATTGGGCGTGTGCGGATGTTATGCATGTGTGTGTTGAGGTGCCCTACATTTGTTTCCAGTGTGTGTGTATGCATGCACACAGGTCTGGCATGTTGCTGGCCTACACAGGGGTAGTATTGCCAGCTGCAGACTCTACAAGGCAGGTTTCACAGTTCACGGTGTCTGGCCATGTGACCTGCGCCTGCCAGGGGTTGCATGGGCACTAGCAGGCAGAGGTCCAGATTGGGTACTGTCTGATGACACATGTCCGCTGGAATCGTGTCCTTGTTGGGACCATCCAGGACCATTTGCATGTGGCCTGCTGTATCCTGGTATGGACTGCAAAGCACCAGCTGCACTGCTGCTGCTACTGCCACTATGGGAGCGGGCATGTGTAGTACCGTGTTCACGTAGTCCTTCAACATGTGATGTAGCTGAAATACATCCACATGCCTGATGCCTCACTCCCACCAGATGTTCCAGCACAGACATTCCACGATCAAGGATTGACATGCCACAGTCAAGGACTCCCACCATGTCACCCAATCGTCTACCCAAAACATCTGCAAGATGATGGTGAGCATTTGCAAGTGCCTGGATGTTGTCAGTTAATGAATGGACAGCAGCCCGCTGAAGCCTTAGACCTACTCTGTTGTGCCATTCAGCTCATGCCTGTGCTTCTATTACTGCCCAAAACATGCGTCTGGTGACTCCAGCTGATATGCTTTGTCTAGCAGGGGCATGTTGGCCAGTGGTCCTTCTACAAGCAGTGCTGGGCACATGCCTGTGTGGGACATCACCAGTCAGTTGACTGGGATCATGGTGTGTCGGCACACCTTCGTAGTCTCCATACTTCCCTGTTCCATGCTACCACCCGCCAACTGTCCTTCCTCTATGGCCAGTGGTGATTGGGTATGTGTAGACAGTGGAACTGTGTGCGAGGATGAGGGGGAGACAGGTGGAATGGTAACCAATGGCACAGATTCAGCCCCTGACAACCCTGCCTGTGCCTCAATCATACTATCATCATCACTGCTGGAATCTGTGGGGGCACTAACATCAGGTGGACCACATGAGGGCAATGGACATACATCAACACCTGTGAGGAGAAGACATGAACTGTACATTACAAGTTATACCAGAGACACACACAGACAGACACACAGGCAGACACAGACACACAGGCAGACACAGACACACATACAGACACAGACACACACAGACACACAGGCACACACAGACACACACACACACAGACACACAGACACACACAGACTACATGCAGATGATATGTCAGATGGCATTCAGCTTAGACAATTATAGTTTCAGCTTAGACAATTATAGTGGTAGTTATCATGCATTCCTGAATTGCACACAGCAGCATGCATGTGTTATAGCAGACAGCATGCACCTTACAAAATTATAGTGGCGGTTAGCATACATACCTGTATTGCACCATTTGTGTTAGTAGCCTATGCCCCATACCTGCAACACAATGCATGTACTTTGTACTATTGCACCGCAATGCCATGGTGTGTGCAACATACACCACATGTTAACAGCCCATCGCTGACCTTTGTACATCTGCCACTGATGCTTTGTGTTGGCCACCACCCTTATGTGTGAGGACATGAGCAGTAGGGTATGTCGACTGCATACTATGTTTGCCTGAGCCCTAGCTTGCATATCTCCCCCAAACCAGTGCATGTCTGCTCAACTTTATTCTGCCTACCCCTGAGCTGAATCCAGACATTGTGCATGTGGCTGTACACACATGTTTGACTTGGCTGTCCCTACTTTGCAATGGTGCCACAGACCAGCAAAGGTTTACAGTACACCGGCCTGCTGTGTGGCATATGACCTTGCCAATCACATGTAGTATGACATGTCTTCTGCTGACTTGTTGAATGACATGCATACATACATAACACAATGATGTCCTTTCCAATCTACAGTCCAGTAATGGCGTCCCAGTGCAGGGATGTGTTATACTAACATGGGCCTTCAGCTGATGCAATGTTGTCTGTCCACACTAGAAATATCCAGGGATATACTGCACATTGAGCTGATGTGCATAGCCACTGCAGGGCATCATGTGGCTTGACAATTGCTATACAGTGTGAGCTACTGACACAGTTCATAGCCATGACTATGTCCACATACAATACATATCTAATATGGAATGTGACCCATGTCACTGATGTGTATACACACTAAACGCTAATGTGGAATATGGGACACAGGTCACAGAAGGATATATGGATGACACCCCTGCACATCTGCAACAATATTACTGATGCCTGGCAACTATGCCCACACATGGCTAACTTAGCAGTACTATATGTCCCACATGCCATCTGTGTACCTCACATACATGAGAAGCAGGTATGACAGTGATGTCTAACACCAGCAAAATGAATGTACTGTATTTGTGGCCTGATGTGGTTGTATGTGTATGTTGTGCAACACGTGTATGTATTTGGATACTGTATAGGTGAATGTTTTCATGTTGTGACACACTCAAGATGTTCAAGACATGTTATGCCTACACAAGCTGTTCAAAGGCCTGTATGATGTTTAGTGTTTCACATCTGCAATATTAACATTACAGAAAGGCCATAGTTGTATTGTGTCGAGCCAATGTACAACAGGGTAAACACACATGTACATCATTTCTACTGTGTGTGTTGCTTCATGTCTCTGGCCATCCTCCATGGCCATGTGTACACATGTTCTGTCCATTGGTTGTGATGACCATCTTATTTCACATGTCAGTGTTATCCCATATGACATACACCCATAGATGTCAGATGCTCCACTGAGGACAGGGTTATGCAGACAAAGGGTGGTATGTATGGGATGCGAGATATGTTTTGCAGGATAGTTGAGCAGTGTTGCAGTCAGCCCACTACATGTCATGGATATGTCAGATAGCACATGACATTGTGTGACATTCATAGCAAGGGCATAATCCACAAGGGTGTATCCTGTGGGCCAGTCATACTCCAGCTCCAACACATTTAGAGGGTGTGCACATATATGCTCTCTGTACAGTACCATTCGTATTCCCAACATGTGTAATGTTGATATGTAGTATCTGTCCCTACAGTGAAACACACTCCACCATTGTATTCACAGTTGTCCACACATCTTTCAGTGACAGTTTGGAAAGTTTAGTGTAGGTGTTTCATATAGTCTTCAATTGTTTCACATGGGTAAACACTGTGATGCATTGCAGGTCTGAGGTGTGGCACAATTATGCAAACTATGTCATACAGTTTGTGTATTTTGGTGTCTGTCTCTTCCAGCTTGGGGGGTCACTTACTTAGAAGCGTCTGTGAATGTGTGTGATTTCTGGTAGTATTTGTGGGTGTCCTTACTGTGTTCTTGTAATGGTATGTGTTGGTTGTGTTGATGAGCTGCATGTGTTAACTTACACCTCATGACTGTCCAGTCCAGTCATGGCTATAGACTCGGCTGCCTTCCAGCTTACCTCTGTAGCTGAATCCCAAACAATGTGTGGGGCATGATGTTAGGTAGGTTTGGCAGTGTACATGGCATAGAGATTACATTCCCCCAGGATGGCCACATACACAAAGCTGACATTAGTAAACATGAGTAGCTGACTAGTCGACATGCCTGTATGGCCATTCAGTACTACAAGTACCAAGTGCTGTATTTAGTTTACATATTGTTTATGAAGTTGTTTTAGACTGTGATGCTCACATGTAAATATTTGTGTTATGGACGTGACAACACTGGCTATTACTGAAACATTGTAGCAACCTTTAGCAGCAATCCTCCTCTGAGGAGCACATCACATCTTGTTAGTTGATTACAGATGATGCAAGTGCCTACAGGTCTGTTTCCTTCTCTGGGTATATACTCACATATACACCAGGACCATGAGCTCTGTTGGGCACAGACACCCATTCTCCAAACAGAGTCATGTATCAATAGACTCTGACGCCACTATCAACATGATCAGGATATAATCAGATAGTGTGAGCCATCACCTATGAAGTGGCTATTACACATGGGAAGCTGTCTCCTTCATCTTACACTCCTACTATATATGTTACACTGGAGTTAAAGATGATATGCAACCTGTTTCATTACAAGTGCTGTGCACTACCTTACATACAGTATGTGCAAGTGGCTGTTAGGTTGGCAATGAGAGGTTGGGCTAAACAAACCTGGTAGTTGAACCAATGTGTCCCTACTCTCAATATCCACTCTATGTAGGTGTGCGCATAGCCATTTGGCCCAGCCCTGTAACAAGGGTCACTACACATTTGCATAACATGTACACATGCACAGCTGTTATTGCTTGCAAACGATACTAGAGAGGTCCAGCCCTGTAACAAGGGCCACTACACATTTGCATAACATGTACACATGCACAGCTGTTATTGCTTGCAAATGATACTAGAGAGGTTGATATTACATGTGTTATGTGCATGGATAATTACCTGGCTCTTCCAATTATCTTTGCTATCATGCTGCTAAACTGTCAGATGAATACAAATGATATGTATCCTGTTATTGAGTATTGTAATTGCCAATAGACATAACTACTGTTTGCGTAGCATAACATAACAGAACTGCTATGTAGAATAAAATACAGATCTGCCTAAAATACTGTACATTACACAGTTATTGGCACAATATCCCACAATGCACACCATATTTACATGTTAAGCCCACCTTTAACATGTTCATCTTACTTATACACCCATACATATGTCGACTGTTACAATATATCGACATATACTGTCCCCTGTTATAGCACATACTTGTTGGACCAATCCAGACACTGACAGTGGCTGGATGCGAACTGGTGGGTTCCAAGCCCATATCATCCCTTGTGGTGTATGGAGAGTTTGCCATGTGATGTACAGCAGTACACATATAGAATACTACAAGCATTGCTACTGCTCAACAATACATCATGACAAGATAGCTATTTCCACTATATGCATTGGTTATACTGTAATTCTTACAGAACAGGTACGACATATACAGACATACTACATGTTATACATACCTTCATAGTAATTGGAGATGTTATTGACAAGTATAATACACATTTTCGGTTCGTCTTTCAGTGTTTTGTACTATCCTACAGGTAGATACAGATGATTTGAATGTGTGACAAGGCAACCTTTTATAGTTACAGATCAGTAGCATGTACTATCCCGATAACCAACTGGTGTTCCCAAGTAGCTAATTACATGCACATCAGCTGTGCTGCTACTGCCTTAGCCAATACCATGGCTACAGTGGAGTATAACTGAGTACTCCACTTGGGCGTTATCCCTTTGCCTTACTTGTGAGGAAGACAGTGTGGAAGTGTTGCTTGGAATCTATTGCAACAGCTGTATTGAGACAAACAGTAATATATTGTATGTAATGCCTAGAGGATTTGGTCTAAATGTGAGTACTGCTGTTATATTTCCGAACATTGCTACTTGTGCAGGGTTTGTCTGTACCTAATACTTCTGCATATGATTCAGTCTGGCCAGGTTGTTAGACCAACTCAAGGCTGCATAGCTATGCATATAATGTTAGGGGGTTTACAGTGTGCTTACTAGACATATTTAGTTTGGTGTTACTGTGTATCATACTGTGCTAATAATCAGTACTTGGTAACACTTCCCGGTGTATGAACCTTTCAACCCTCTGAAACGGGATTAGTTCATAAAAACCCTGTTACATCAGCAGCTGTTCAATTATATAACAGCAACTATTTCACATAAGGCCATGTTAGTGTGTCTGTGTCCAGGTATGTGTGTGTTACTGTGTATCATACTGTGCTAATAATCAGTACTTGGTAACACTTCCCGGTGTATGAACATTTCAACCCTCTGAAATGGGATTAGTTCATACAAACCCTGTTACATCAGCAGCTGTTCAATTATATAACAGCAACTATTTCACATAAGGCCATGTTAGTGTGTCTGTGTCCATGTATGTTAAGGTTTCAGCAGATGTTGTACAGTAGTTGAATAATTGGTTATGGTATGACAGTATTTATTGATGTAATTATTTTGATTGTGGGGTAGATGTTGGTGGGTGTACATAGCACACGCAGGTGTATAGGAACCCCTTTTATGCAACGCCTATATGTGTGTGGGTGTTCTTTCCATATGCGAACCCCTATCCCTTAGTGGACTAATACTATGGTAATTGCAGGCTGATTCATTAAGGCACTGTTAAATGCTTCCTGTATAGCATACAGGTACTGTTAGTGCTTGAATATTTTTGGCAATACATCGGAATGTAATAAAGTCTTGCAAAATGAAAGCTGTCTGTGTATTTGTATGTATGTATGTGTATTTCTGTCATGGATATTTTCAGTCATTGCAGTTGTGTTGGCGACTGTGTCCATAGAACATATTTGTAATAGTGTATTGGCATATACTCTTCATATGTTATGTTCATATTGTTTAGGGGGGGAAGAATGTGTGATCACTATGGTCTATGTTATACTCAGATATGAACACTTTGGATGCTGTGTACAGACATGTATGTATGTATGTATATATATATATATATATATATATATATATATATATATATATATATATCTGTATATGTATATATATCTATATATATATATATATATATATATATATATATATATATTATTGTATACATTTATCTGTACCTCCATAGATGTGTAGATGTTTTTAACCTATCTATATATCTACATATATATGTAGACCTGTATATATCGACATGTCTCTATGTATCTCTCTCTCTCTCTGTATATATATATATATATATATATATATATATATATATATATATATATTCCCTCCTTTTGTGTTTTAACCTGTCTGCATACACAACTGGGATAGGTACATCCCAGGTAGTTTAGTGTTAGGTTACTCTGAGGATGGAGTACATGGTTGCGGGTTCTACTCCTGGAAGGTGTTGTTATTTTACCTCTCAGTGTAGGCAGTAGTAGGTAAAGTGTGAATAGGGCACATTTACATGGTTGTAAGCAGGTTTGCCCATGGTCTGTAAGCAGGTTTGCCTGTGGTCTGCGTGATGTTAAGCAAAGGTTAAACCTGTGAAGCGCTTCTCCGTTTACTGTGTTTCAACGCCGTTTACCGTTGTGCAAACCAGTGGAAACACGCTTACATCTGCTTAAGAGTACTTTAATCCACCTGCATCAAACAGCCCTTATTCTGGCTCTCAAAATAACTTAGCAGCCTTGAACCCAGGACAATGAACATCACAGTCACTGAATTTACCACTAAGGCATCTGAGATACGTCCAAATCTTATGCTGTTTAGAATATACATTGTACTACAGACATTTCTCACTACTGAAAACAAATGTGACAGTCAGTTGGTGTACATATGTCTGATACATGTTAATGTTCATGTTTGTGAAATTAGGTGTTGCAATGTGACATGACAGGGTGTATTATGAATGAGAAAGGTTCTTGTTTTGTGTCCTTCTTATATTGTCCCCATACTCCATGTATACCCCTCCAGTTCACTTAGTTCAGTTACTTCATCAATGGTGTGGGGAAAGCCAACACACTGTAGTTATGCTTCAAATTGCCCTTGGGCAGATAGGTAGTAGGCTATCTGTGAACCTCTAAGGTGCAGGCCATCACAACCATAATGTGAATAAGCAGACCTTCAGATCACAATATACAGTGAGAAATCACCATGCAGTCAGGAAACAGTTAAGTACAGCAAGAACATACAGAACACTGATACTTAGTCACTCCAAAAGCCTATCTTGGAAGCTAGAAGACTTGTATAAGTTTAAGGCTTTCTATTGCTTACCAGTAGGTTACCTATAGGAGAGATGAAAAACAAGCACAGACGGGGAACATGCATGCAACAATACCATACTGGCCTATGTGTCAGCCTTAGGCTTTGGGATACTGGCCAAGGCTATTGGCACCCCCATGGTGCCTTATTTAGGAGAGTCTCAAAGGTGAATACCAGCTTTGTAAACAGACAATAGCAGATTCAATGAGGGTTATGCTACTCAACACCAGGGGTTGTGATCACAACATGCATGCACTCACAGTACTCCTCAAGATGGACTACATCAACATCTGTGCAGTAACTGAGATCTCTCTTAGGGCTCCTGAGAGCACACCAGCACTACCAGACTACAACCCATACCACACATTTCAGCCACAGAACATGGACTGACACAGACATGGAGGGGCTGTATCCATATTCATCAGGGATACCTACATCTCCAGGTAAGTGGGGCAGCATGATACCTCTGAGATCATCCATGTGCAGCTAACATCAGCCACAACTGCAATGTAAACTGTGGCCTGCTAAGGATCACCCTCCATGACCTAAGACCACCACTCCACCTACCTGGAGACAGTGGAGAACATGACAGTCCTAATGCACACCCTGGCATTGGTCACTGTCAACTACCATACCATTAACTGGGAAACCTACTCTGGTACTCACTTCCAGGCCCAGTGCTTCCTGGAATTTATCACCTCATATGCCTTGTATCAGGTGGTAACCTCCCGAACATGGGGTGGAAACTACTAGAAGTGGTCATCACCAACATGGGCAACAGGTGCACCACAGCAGATGTTAACTGGTCACTGGTTAGATCTGACCATTAACTATTCACTGTTTCCACACCCAAGCATCTCCACCACCCACAGATACCACAGTGTATACCTTTCCTACAGCTAAATTTACACTACTAGTGACAGGGGTGGGGGTTTCACAGCCCCCACGCTAAGGGGAAACACTGCTTAAGATACAGACAGATTTACAAATGCAGTCTATAAGCACCTACATGGATGTATGGATCATGCCATCAGTGGTAAACCAAGACTAACACCTCCTAGACAAGTGTACCAGTCTGGTGGACCTCTGCAATAAACAGGCTATACTACAGAAGTAGGACAGTGTTCTAGACAAACAGCAAATCCCACAAAGGGCAGACATCTGTGACCACTATTAGTATGATACATAGGTCCCTCATGACATCATCCAAGGCTAACATCAGCAGGAGAATATGCAAGGATTCAAAAGATAAACACAAATCCTTCTTTGGCTATGTCAAGGATCTACATGGTGACACACAGATTTGCACTGTGCCGGTGAAATATAGCACAAAATATACTGACCCTACTGATATCGCCAACATCCTTGCAGAAACACTCAGTGCATACTTCACCCCCTAAAGAGCCCACGACACTACCCAAAAGGTACAGTATCCCACACATCAGAGACAGACAGGGGGCAATGGCCCTCACTAACAGCAGAATACAGCGTCAATGGAGGCAAATGTTGTCCTAGACTGCATCTTGCAAGATTATAAAAAACCTGAACCCCCACCTAATTAAGCTTTCTTATCTCAGCCTCTCCACAGGTGACATGCCCATGCAATGGAGAGTGGCAACGGTTATTCCACTCTATCAAGGTGGAATCACAACTGACTATGGTAACTATCACCCCATAAGCCTGACTAGCCTGGTCTGCAATGGTATAGTTCACATCCTCATGGCACTCATTAACAAAGACATTGGTCACCTCTGAACACGTGACCCAACCGGGGTCAGCTTGGTTTAGTGCAGTTCATGCCTACTGAACCTGTTTGATGTCTTACATACAGCCACCAAGATGTTAGATGACAGGGGAGGTGGTTCACACATACTACCTGGACCTTGCCATGGCTTTTGACAGCATGCCCCACTTAGGTATTATTGATAAACACACCAGCCTGTACATACACCCATACATCACAGGTTGGGTTGCCAACGGGCTTACACACAGAACCCACATGGTACGACTAGCAATCTCCAGGTCCAACTCTTGACCAGTCATGACTGGTGTCCCACAGGACTCAGTCCTGTGAGCCCTACTGTTTGGCATATATGTCTCAGAGGTACAGGCAGACACAAGTGGACTATGGCAGACCATGTTTGGCAATGACTGCAAACTGGTAGCCATGATTGATAGTCCAGCTGACATAGACATCCCTCAAGGTGCCTGACAGAGAATGTCACAGGGTGTCGATGTCATGGCCTCCAGCCAAGTGCCACTAACTGCATGGTTATTCCATTGTGGAATTGGCACTGACATATTAACACATTAGTTGCAGACACTTTAATATGGATGAGGTAATGGGGTATCTGGGGACTAAGGCAGATAATGATCTCCCTTTTGACAATCATATCTCCACAGTAGTTATGACATCCTTCTATGTAGGCCATCTGATTACTAAAGGATTCCCTTTACTCATCAGTCCCAGTAATGAGTGATGAGCTGATGATGTCACCCACCTGGAAATAAACCTCTGGGAGTACTGCAACACAGTAATCTGGATAGCGTATTCTATAACTGCGTAATGCTAAAGTAGTTAGGATGGTGTTCTAATCCCAGACATGCCAAGTATGTGTGTGTCTGCCTGTGTAAGACATGTACAGTGCTTTGTAGAGTATGCACTCTCTGTACAAATCACATGACCACCTTTGTCAATCCTGCTGTTGTCACCCACCTAGGTATACACATGTAGGTGTGCTGTAACCCAGTATTTGCCGTAGCGCATGCCCTGAATATTGTTGCAGTGTGATACGGTAGGTAGGGGTTTGCATACAGGACATGGCAAGTGTGTGTTTTTCTGTCAGAGCCTGTGTAGAGGTGGCTGTGAGTGCCTTACCACTGGACATGTTGGGGAGCGGATTTTGTAGTTTTCCTATATGGTGTCCATCTTATAACAATTGGCCACCTCACAAGGAGTACAGCTGTCAGTCAGCCACAGGACTGTGTTGGCAATCCATACCCCTACATCTGGCAAAAGGCCTGGTGAACAAAGTATGCAACCCTACTAGTACCTGGTATATGTCCTGCACCCATGTGCCATGAACAAACACAATTGCCTGGGATATCCCGCTACGTTGCTATTACTATGCACATTGATGACAGATAGTATGCATGGTGTGAATGCAGTGGGCTGCAGAGGACATGGCATACTGTACAGCAGTACAATAAGTACATATTTGCAGACATTGTGCCTTCACTATGTTCCCCACTGGGTGCCTGCAACATATGTGGTGCCATCAAATGTGATCCACAGAGGCCATACAATGCCGTACACATGTGCACTGTATGGACCAATACTACTGACACCAGGGAATACCTGTATCATACTATCAATGCAGGTGCAGGGTCGACCTGCTCACTATAAGCAGGTTTCACCATACCAGGCAAGTATTGGCATATCAGGGGATAACAGTCTGTGTATACAACATGTGCCTGCCAAACCAGGTGCATCTGTACATGTCACTGTATAGTATTGTGGGACATGCACATCCCAGGCAATATCCATGTGAAGGACTATCAAAAACAGAAATGGCATGCATTGAAAAGCTATGGTCATGCACATTGGTAACCAGGATGTCAGGGCAGATCATGCATTGCCCATCTGTGTGGGACATTGCAGACACTACACCCCTGTACCGCACTTCACACCAGTGTTGGGTGATGCGATGCCAAGGATTACCCCTCACCCAGCCTAGTACAGCCATCTTGCACAGCCAACCACTACACACCCATGAAGCAATGCATACATGCATGTCAGAACTGGCACCTTGTGTCTGCTTGTGGGTTATGATGCTCCCAACCACAGTCACTTCCAGTATAACCCTCATTGGCAAACCAACAGATGTCAAACACTTTCACATGCCCTAGCCCATAGAACCTCCAGATATCACCTGCAGTGCATGTAGTCCTATGCATTACTGCAGTGTGGCAAACTAAGTAGTTAGGTTGTGTATTTGTGGCCCTGGCAAAGAGTGTCAATGTGTGTTCATTAGAGAGAGTGATTGTGGTGACAATGGCATCCGTTCACGTGGACAGCCATGTGTGCCACACCTAATGTACATCTACTATATCTCTGTTGCATATGTCACTCACCTACACACATATATGTTCTTACAGCACAGCAACATGTCGCCTTTGAGGCACATGTAGTAACGTCATGCACATGTAATAGTAATGACTAGTCAAGTCAGGGGTTTGACCCCTGTACTGTTAGATGTGTCGCAGATGATGCTTAGGGTTACTTCTCCCAGCCCTTCTCTGGTGTACTGTGCCTGTCCCACCCACACACTCTCTGATGGATGTGAAGGTGTACATCTGCTCAGCAGCAGCATGTGTATTGTAAGTGATTGACATGATTAGGTGATGGCCTCTGCACCTATTGCAGTCCTCCTCTAGCTGATTGCATGTGAAACAGCTGTGATCGTGTTCCCATAGCTATTCGCATGATAAACACAGTACACTATCTTGGGAAAATATGTTGGTATTTGGCCATGACAGTCGCTGTGAGTGGTACCTGGATGTGGTGTTCTGACACAGCATTACATATGATATCTGGATGTACCTTAAACATCATACACAGTGGGAAATAGCCTAAAGACAGGAGGGTGATGTGCCACACATGACTACAGCATTTAAGTGTAGCTATGCTGCATTGAGACTACTGCCTGTTTAACATGTGTGTGGTAATGGCTATTCTGCATGTTTTAATAGACATGACAGTACTCTGTTCATGAGGGACCCCCATCTGTAGGGCCATCTGTGAACTGGGTCAATGTGTGGAACCATTTGTTTCCTGTGTTACACACTGAACACACATCTGTGCACAGCAGGAGCATAGTGAGAGGATTGCAGACAGTACATGATAATAGGGATGTGTTACTGCAGTCACATCCCTGACTGGACATATGTCACATGAAACAGTGGTATGACAGACACTGTCTGGGGTTCCCAGTGACAAGCCAATAATGGGCAACAGTTCATAGCCACGGTCACATGTCTACTACACATTGTACAGATGGCATGCAGTAAATATGCATGTGTTGTGCTCCCTCTGCAAATATATACCATCTGTTGTGTTGGGTTGATGGTGATATCTATGCATACTGTTGTAGGTAATCCAGTATGCTGTTGTCTATTACTAAGCCATATATGGGTTTAAACTGCAACACCATAGGCTGAATAGGTTGGGAGGTCCTGGCAGAACCTCCTGTCCCACTTCAGCTGATCATGGCACCAGACACTAGCACATCTGGTGCCCAGCCTTGGACATCAACCTCTATTGGCTCTACACGACCTTCTGGTGGTACCACCCCTTAGGATGGGGCATGTCCCCCCTGGGAGCAGGACCAGACAGGTACATGTCTGCTGTTGTGCGGTCCTGGATGTGTTGTGTTGGGGGCTCACTAAGGGGTTTTGAAGCAAGATACGCAAGCTCAAGGGTGGAGTGTCACATTTACAGGGTGATGCTGCCCCTCCTGGACAGCCCCCAGCATTGCCTCCTTTGCAGCTGTTTAGGTGCAGTGGCAGCTGCCCATGGCTGGGGACCTCCATCACACTGTTCCCATGGGCTTGTGAATGCCAAACACCCATCCCCATCCAAGGTGTATCCCCCTCACCTGTCATATACCAACCCTGTATGCTGTCTTGTCTGTGATCCTACCCTACCTATCCTCCACAGCCATACCTACACTCCTTCTCCACCATCCGACCCTCACCTATGGAAACATAAGGCCAATTGTCTCCTAGGACAACATCTGCCCTATACATAGCTGTCCATTTCACACACGTGCCCAATGGACACATGTAACCCTTGTAATATGCATCACAACATACTCCTGTTATCCTCACCCCTGTCCCTCAGACGCACG
>NC_056745.1:814044838-814127338 GCF_019279795.1 Protopterus annectens
TGACATCAGGTAGTAAGTGACCTACACTTCCACTGTCAGAATCACCGGTGATAAAAAGCAACAAACACAGGAAAAAATAATAGCTACACTACTATAGTCAAATGTATTCTAACAAACTAACAGTGGTGCCACTACTACAGACATAACAACAATGCACACAACAGTCCTGACACCCACATCACACATACGGATAAAATGTATATATTTCTTTGAACAGCTCATCACCACTGACAAAGAAGATATTTAGCTTGACATGTGCAGTTATTGCAATGTTTCCCAAGGATGACGGTCCTGGAAGAAGTTAAACAAAAGATAAGGACATCATTACAATTAACAGTAACACAGGGGGTTAAAACTTTTTGCCCTTTATATGTCCATTAACTATACTTTCAACAAGAACTTGAATGATAAGTCCAACCTAAGCCCATGTGTAATCAATCAGAATGTGTAGTTAAATGTAGCAATCTACAACCCCCCCTATAAACAAATGTATTCTTAAACAGAACTAATGTATTGCTGTAAACATTTTGCCTTACAAGAGTATTTAACAACTGAGATACATAAGCTTACCTGGAAGCTCATCTTGGGACATACTTGCTGTCCCTGAAACAGAAGCATCAGTGTCAAGGGCTTGCTGTTCTGCACATTCCTGATAGATGTCTGGATCTCTGACAGTGGACAAGAACTCTTCACTAGCTGTTAGTAGTGACTGTATAGCAGGCTCCCTTTTACCCATCCTATCATGGGCCACTGCAACTGCTCTCCTCCATGCAGATGAGATTGTGTCAGTGTCCCTATGGTGCACCTGATCATATGTCCTGCTGTGGCCACCAACTGCATTCACATCAGCAACTATTTGTTGCCAAATATGCATGCTGTCTGACATATCTCCATGTCCCCCTCACAAGAAGGAAGGCACCATGATGCCTAAAAGCTTCCACAATGACCTGATTCTCAGGGTCACTAAAGGGTGGTTTTCATGAATTGAGATGCCTGGGTGCCATAGTACTAGGTGTCCTAAAACACAACAGAAGGATAATAGATATAAGAATCACATAACTAAAAAAAAGTACCAGTTCCCAGATAAAACACAAACAGTAGCATTTCAGTATTACCCATTGTAGAAACATAAAACAGTCAAGATACTGAAATATACAAAACAGGGATTGTGTGGTTATAACATATTACATTCACATACAAAACAGGGCTGGATGCAAAACAAGGAGAGTATCAGTAGCAACATATCCTTGTTTGTGCCAAAACAGAAATGCAACTTTGCTTCCCAACCCCAAAACAACAGGAAAATTACACATTTTGCTAACAAACCATCAGTGAAATGTTAAAAGTGCTCTCAAATGAACTGTCCCTGTAACATGTCTACATATTTAACACAGAAGATTCCATTTTCAGCTATTGCCAGTCATGTATATCTGTGAAATGCCTGACAAACATTCCCATGCCATCAGTACACTTCTCATTAATGCATACAGATAAAAGTAACATTTGCTAATGAATATATATATATATATATATATATATATACACACACACACACACACACACACACACACACACACACACACACACACACACACACAAACATACAGAATTGTCTTAATTATATTTCACCATGTGCAGTATATAGCTAAAAAATGCAAGCATACCTTCTCAAGGTCAGTAGTCTTCTGTGCAGATATATCCCAAAGCAATAGTCTCTTCTGTGTTCTCCTTATAAACAGATCTCATCACCTTCAGATTCCTTAGCTACATGATTGCCTTTTTGTGCTGTAGATTCAGCTTGTGATCATGGTAAAGATGCAAATCAGGTGTGAACTCATTAGAATTGCTGAATTTCAAATACTTGGCTCTGTGTATCAGATGTAATGGATTGTAACTGTAAATGATTACTGGTAGGGAGAAAGAAACCACAACAGCAATGCTTACTGGCCTATTTGCAAAGTGTAGAAGTAACTTTATCACGGTTACAAATGGAAGTAAGCAGAACATAAATTAACAGGTTCTGATCTTTAACATCCAACCTCCCCTTCATTTCTTGACAACTCTATAGTATTGCCATTTAATATCCTAACACATTTTAGGGACAATGATATAGAATGCCTTACAAACTGCATGTCTCAGATTACTGGTCAGAAAAGACATGAATAAGCAACAAAAACAGAGAGATAAGACAGAGCTGCATTTTTGCAAGCAATAGTCATAAATGGTTGTGTGATCACTCATTGCACTACATCCAAAATTAATACATGTACAAAAAACTGTTATATGGTTTGTTAGTACTTTTCTTCATTTCAACTACTTTTCCCCATTTAATTAATTTATTTTTTGCTAAGTGTTTGCATGGTGCATGGCTTAAAGCAAACATAATGAATGCTAGGTTTGGCTGTGCTTATCTTGCTTGTGCAATGCTTAGCAATGTGCAAACCTGGACTATTGGACCACCCAAAAAGCAGACAGAACACCTGCAGACAGAACATCTGTAAAAGTGCAAAGATCAAAAATGGTTTGTTGTTGCACTTTTTGCTTTCCATCACCCAACACCGCTAAGCAATGTTGTGATGTGGTTAGCAAGGCTCCTCAACACTTGCCATCAGACACCTGCTGACTGGATGCAGACAGTCAGTAACTGAAAATGGATATATTCAATTAATTATTTTTGAGCACAGTGCAAAATGCTAAGAGGTGTTGCATGGTGTTTAACACAGAGAACTTAAGAATGAGTAAGAAATTATGATAATGTTATGTCTGTGGCAGCAGGTGTAAGTGTAGGGCTGGAATACAGATGGTTCTGGATTCTAGTTCTGGGTATGCAACCACTTTTACTGTTGTGACAGTCAATTTTAGAGCAATGAACTAAAAATTATGCAAGTGTTATTTCAACATTCTTGTGACAACAGGTGTAAGTGTAGGACTGCAATACACATGGTCCTGGGTTCTAATACAGGACATTCCACACATTTTTACTATTATTCCACTGCTGTGGAAGAAATGTTTTGTACTTTATGCCTAGGTTTGAATCCCGCACTTTAAAAATCAGTTTTATCACTGAACAAAGCCAAAAACAAATGTCTCAAATCATGACATTTATGCCCCTAGTGCACATCTGCAAACTTAACTGACCTAACAGTTACCTTCCAATTTTCAACATACAGTGTATATAAAAAGTTTGCACACCCCTGTTAAAAAGCCAGGTTTTTGTGATATAAAAAATGAGACCACTATAAATCATTTCAAAACTTTTCCCACATTTATTGTGGCATATAACCATTGTGGCATATAACCTGTACAATTCAATTGAAAAACAAACAAATCTGTTATGGAAAAAAAAAAAAATAAAAAACATACAATACGCTGGTTGCATAAATGTTCACACCCTTAAACCAGTACTTTGTTGTGTGTGCATACCCTTAAACTAATACTTTATTGAAGCATCTTTTGATTTAATTGCAACATTCAGTCTTCTTGGGTAGGCATCTATCAGCATGACACATCTTGGCCTGGCAATATTTGCCCACTGTTCCTTACAAAAGCACTCCAAATCTTTCAGATTATGAGGGCATCTCTTGTGCATAGCCCTTTTCAGGTCACCCCACAGAATTTCTATTGGATTTGGGTCTGTGCTCTGGCTGGGCCATTCGAAAACTTTAATTTTCCTCTGGTGAAGCCATTCATTTGTTGATTTGGATGTATGTTTGGGGTAATTTTTGTGTTGAAAGGTGAAATTCTTCTTCTTCTTCAGCTTTCTAGCAGAAGCCTGAAGGTTTTGGGCCAAAAGTGACTTGTATTTTTAACTGTTTATAATTTCCTCCACCTTGACTAAAGCCACAGTTCCAGCTGAAGAAAAGCAATCCCAAAGCATAATACTGCTACCACCATGCTTTACTGTGGGGATGGTGTTCTTTTGGTGATGCAAAGTGTTGTTTTTGAGCCAAAAGTACCTTTTGGAATTGTGGCCAAAAAGTTCACCATTGGTCTTATCAGACCATAACACATTTTCCCACATGCTTTTGGGAGACTTGATATATTGTTTTGCAAATTTTAGCTGGGCCTGGATGTTTTTCTGTGTAAGAAAATGCTTCCATCTTGCAACCCTACCCCATAGACCAGACATATGGAGAATATGGGACATTGTTGTCACATATAGTACACAAACAGTACTAGCCAGAAATTCCTGCAGCTTCTTCAGTGTTGTTGTAGGTCTCTTGGCAGCCTCCCTGACTAGTTTTTGTCTTGTCTTTTCATCAATTTTTGAGGGACATCCAGTTCTTTTTAACGTCACTGTTGTCCCATATTTTCTCCTATTTTTCATTACTGTCTTCACTGTGTTCCATGATATATCCAATGCTGTGGAAAATTTTTTGTACCCTTCTTCTGACAGATACCTTTCAACAATGAGACCCCTTTGGTTATTTGTAAGCTGTCTGTGAACCATGGCATTTGCTGTAGCCGACAACTGAGTAAATGTCAGGAAAATCCTACTAAGACAGCTAAACTTTATTTGGGGTTAATCAGTCTCTTTAGTTAATGGCAGGTGTGTACCCAAGAAGACTGAATGCTGTAATTAAATCAAAAGGTGCTTCAACAAAGTATTAGTTTAAGGGTGTGCAAACACAACAAAGTATTAGTTTAAGGGTGTGCATACTTATGCAACCAGCATATTGTATGTTTTTTATTTTCTATATTTTCCCCTAACAGATTTGTTTGTTTTTCAGTTGAATTGTACAGGCTATAGTTCACATTAAAGGTGGAAATTGTTTTGAGATGATTTATTGTGGTCTCATTTTTCTATATCACAAAAACCTGGCATTTTAACAGAGTAGTGTAAACTTTTTATATTCACTGTATATTTCCAAGCTACATCAGCAGACACCCTTAAACTAAGGTCAAGTGTCAGATTAACCTTCCTATTTCAAATATTTATTTCCTCCCTGCTTGGCACTGCTGCTTTCCACTTATCATGCAAACATGGTTCACATCATTGCTCGGGTCTGTGCACTATCAGTAAATGTGATCGCAGGAATTGGCAGGAAATCATTAGTTCCCATTGCTCTAGTTCTGGTGTTAGACACGTCTGGAGTTAGAGGTGCCCAGTTTACGGCACAGAGGTGGGGTGTTCAGGAGTACAAGACATTTATTGGACTTTGGTAAAGTGCCACAACCAAAGGTTTCACAGGGGAACTATTCTGGCTCCCAGTACAAGTCTGAGGCTTGGTGTAGTTTGACTCAGGCTGTATCCAGTGCTACTGCCCCCCCCAAAAAAAAATATTGTTCCATACATAGGTCTCCATTTCACACACAGCTTCTTGAGACACTTGATTTGGTCCAGTTGGTTATGCAACATGATTATGTTGTTGTCACCCCTCTTTCTGGAGGTGACAGTCCAAATTCAGCTATTATTTCGAACATATTTTCAGTTTACTCTGTTCAAGAAATGGATAGCTATATTTCTTTCCTACCACCCTCCTGCACATTCCTGTATTGCATCCCATGCGCTGGAGAACAATGTAGCCATCATTTTAATGATGTACAGAGGAACAGGATGGATACCCTCGACCACTGGTTGACCGAGTTTCAAACTGCTGAAATCCCATAGCTGGCTATGTGAGTATGATAATAACAGAATATTTGTAATACATAGAAAGCTAAATATAGGCAAAACTGGTATACACAATGCTCTTCTGTTATTTTCTGTTCTTTCCAAAGCTAATGCCGAAATAGAGTTTAATTGGCAGGCTCATGCTTAATGAATGGAGAGACTGAGGGGAGCAAGTGATATGCATGCAGCACAAGTGAAGTATTATTGTAGCTTTAAAAGCTAAATATAGAATTCTGTTGTTTTCATACAATTGTAGCAAGTTGAGCATGCATATCCTAACTGCAAAAGCAAGCATGCATCAGTCTGTAGCACAAACCAACTTTAGGAGTCAAGTATAAGACTGTAGTCAGAGGTTGTGGGTTCAAATATCACAACTAACAACTACACAATACTGCATTTATTTAATAATATTACATAAAATTAAACACTATACAAGTGGCATAAATGACCTGCTGTTAACTGTAATCTGTATAACTGGACCAAGCATTTGTGCAATATGTGCACATTTCAAGGATTACTTTCAGCAATCTGTAGTTATAGTGTATAGTTTTTAGAATATATACTTAAATGTAATAAGTCAGATAAAATAATTGCATAATTGTGTTAATCCATTGTATGTCACATATGATAGTACTAATTTTATTTCTTTTTATTTTCTCACCCCGACCCTTATCTCTTTTTTTTTATTTTCTGTTGTGTCATCAAAATCTCTCCATGTCATCCATCTGTAACAAATCACTAAATGCTTCACAACACAGCAAGGTAGGCCAGCCCCAGTGGATCAGACTGCCCTTGCTCCACCAACCCCAGCACCAATGCCCAGCATATCTGGAACACAACCTGGCAGAACTACCTCTGCTGCTATTGTACTACCTGCACCCTTGGGCAGTACTGCCCTGGCAGTTGGTGGTGTGGTACTCTCTGGGAGTAGTGGCAATGATGGAGATTTCATCACCCACCAGGAGATGCCAGGGTTAGTGCGTAGGGTTGTGCTCTACACCGTTGGTGTCTACACTGGATGGAGAGGCTTTTCAACCTCATGCTACATAGGATAATATGATGTCTGCAATCCAGCCACCAGAGGAGGAAGGGGACAGTGATGACAATTCAGTGGGTGATGACTAGATTCTCAGTGTCTCCATTTTTGATGGACATTAACCTGGGTTGTCACCTTCCTCACCCCAGTCATGGTGCCCCCAACATTTTGGGTCCCTCACCATCCCTGTACCTTGCTTGTTTGCATCTGCTTCCTCACCTACCCAACTTAACTGACCCAGAATTGCCAACATACCTTAACCAACATTTTTCTCTTACTGAATTAAAAAAAGAAGGGGGACCTGTTCCACAAAAAATATTGTTCCATACACAGCTCTCCATTTTGCACACATATCTTCTTGACACATGTGTTTCGGTCCAATTGGCTATACAATATGATTAGGTTCTTTTCTCCCCTCTTTCTGGAGGTAACAGTCCAAATTCAGCTAATATTCTACACATATTTTAAGTTTACACTGTTGAAGAAATTGATAGCTATTGTTCTTTCCTACCAACTCCTGCACATTCCTATACTGCTTTCACTTTGTTCTACATCCTGCTTGCTCCCCATTTAACCACTTTCCTATCTATCCCATTTTAACACCTATAATTTTGTCAAAAAATAGAATCACATACAACACACATAAGTACCAGAAAAAACAATGGATCCCTTCACTTTTTGGCCTTTATGTTTGTGCAAAGTTTGGCATTGCACACTAATCCCAAGCAACAGTGAGTGGCTGCCCAATGCTTCTTAACCCCACTGCACTACATCAACACACATTAACACATATTGAATGTACTATGAAGAATAACATCATTGCATTATCACTGTTTATTTAAAAGTATTAAATACACCTGGATTAGAACCCAGTATCATTTGGGATCAAAAAGAAATGTGTCAATGCATTTACACCTGCTGCCACAGATTCAGCTAAGCAGCACCTGTGTTTCATATACTCAGTACTAACTGTCAGAATTTTAGCAATGATGCTCACATTTGTGCACTGCTTAACTATGTGCAAACAGGAAAAATAATAGAAATGTGTATCTTGCTTGTGCGCACACTTTGCCTGCCATTGCACAAACCTGCTGCTCACCGTTGCACTATGCAAAATAAATATTAACACGTATTAGTGCTGTTGACTGTCCATTTAGTCTTCATGCCATGAAACTACATGTGTTAACATAGCAAATTGAAGGCCCTATCTAACAATATGTCACATATTTACAATGCAGCCATGTCTTACCTCCCCTGCATGCACTGCAGCCCTGGTCTCTCAGTACTTGTTCACAAATATATTAACTATACTACATAAATTAATAACACATGTGTGATATGCAATGCATGTCAGTCTGGTAACATGCAGAGCTAGAACTATCTTTGGAGTTGAACATGCCTACACATCCATCTACTGACCCTGCGATATATTGACCCATAAGCCTAATCAGCCTTATCTGCAAGGATATGGAAAGAATTCGGGTCTATATCACATCATCGAATCACAATTAAGCAAACACCTATTCAGTGAACATACCATTCATTGAATTAACTTTTCAGCTAAAAGTTTCCTAGGGTAAACTGACTGTAGTCTGCTCTAGCAACCATAAACAAAACCATAAAACTTAGCACTTATGCACGTGGGGGCTACATCCCCCATAATCCCCCAATGTGGGAGCTACCACACCCAAACCCCCTAAATAAATATACCAACTCTGAGATCACATGACAGTGGAGCAAAGGGCAAATTCCAGATGGTGGTCAACCACTGGTTTGCCCTAAGAAACTTTTTACTTAAAACTTAGTTTGATGGATAGTATGCCTGCTGAATACATGTTCTCAGAATAGGCGTTTACTTAATTGTGATTCAATGATGTGATATAGACCCAGAAAGAATCATCATGGACCTTGTCCATAAGGTCATAAGTGACTTTTAAACTCTTGACCTGGCCCAGTTTGGATTCATCAAGGGTATATCTTGCTTATTAAACCTACTAGATTTCTTTGAGAATGTCACAAAGCCCTGGATGAGGAGAAAAACAGTACATACCACCTATCTTGATTTAGCCAAGGCCTTTGACACAATCTGCCATTCAGGTATCATTGATAAACTCTCCCATCTGTGGATTAACCCATGCATTACTAGATGGGTTTCCAATAGGCTCACTGACAGAATGCACACTGCCAAAGTTGGGGAATCCATCTCCACTAGTAGACCAGTTACCAGGGGACTACAGAAGGGAGTTGTGCTGGGCCCTCTACTGTTTGGAATATATTTCTCTGAAGTCCAGGGGAAGGTAGATGGCCTGTGGCTTACTAAGCTTGCAGAGGACTGTAAACTGGGCATAATCATAGAGTCCCCCAATGATGTTAACATACTACAGAAAGGACTGACACAGACAAATGATTGGTGCCAAACTCATGGAGTGCAACTTAATGTAAAAAATGCCTCATTGTCCCCTTAGGAAAAGACGTAGTCCCTGCTAATTATGATACAGATGATATGACTCTAAGTTCAAAATCAGTGGTACAAGACTTAGGAACATCGATCATCATGTGTCTATAGTGGTATGAAAAACATTCTATATTGCACACCTCATAAATAAGGGCATCACATCCAAGAGCAGGAAGGTCATAGCTCCACTATACTTGACCCTTATAAGACAAGTAATTGTAAAGTATGCTCCCTTCTGTTTGTACCTTACCAGACACCAGCAGCAACTGGAGAGACCACAGAGGTTTCTGATCAAGAGAATCCAGGGTCACCAAAACATGACATGCATGAAAATACTGAAAGCCCTGTCACTGTATTTAGTATCACACAGGCTGCTGAGAGGCAAGCTATGCCTGGGCTACAGAGTCATCTTGTACCCTGCCATAATGGACATGTAACACAACTACAAACCAATTTGGACAAGAATAACTCACTCCAGGGACCTCAACATAGTCTGTGACATAAACAGAACATGCTGGAGAGACAGTCACATCTCCTAGATATTGCCACTCCTCTGGAATAGGCTCAAAATCCATGTGAAGCAGAGCTCCTCAATGATCCTATTCAAGCACTATCTTGACAACTGGATGGGTGACCATAAATTCACCCCAAGGGTGGCACCTATGTCCCACATGGACAGGGACACTCTGTGTTGATCACAGAATTGCACATTTTGACATTAAAAGCATTCTACAGCAAGTGACACTTGATTATTTGCAATTTTTCAGCCCTGGTATTTTGTAATGAGGCTATTGAAACATGTTAGTCTAATCCTGCTGGGAAAGTGGTGCTGAGTATAAGCAGCCACATAATTCTCTATTTTTGAGCCATCTCTTCCAGTCACCCTCCCTGGAGTTGATATTGTTTCCAAAATTCCAAAAGAAAACCTTTTGAAGCCAGAACAATTGATTGAGTGTTTATATAATGCATTATTTTCCCTGTGATTTGCAATGTCATGTGTGTTCATAAATGCGTGTTTCAAGTGATTGTTTGGTTTTTCCAATATAATAAGCTGGACAATGGTTACACTTTGCCAAATAAACCACTCTGAATGTTCCACAATTCCCTTTCTGGAAAACTACTTTACTATTAAGTATGCTCTCAACCAACAGGATTTGTATAGTGATGATATATGAACATTGTTTGCAACAACCACATGGGTTTGTGTCCATCTGTACATGAAATCTCGGGTGTTTTATTTTCAAGCAGTTGTTTGCAATTTTTTGCAGTTTTCATAATGAAAATAGGTCCAGCTCCTACCATACTATGTATATCCTTATTAACTTTTAAAGATGTTCCAATTTCAGTTAACAATGTCCTTAATCACACTAGAAAACTGATTGTGTTGTATGATGAGTGCTTTTTCATATTTAACCTCTTGTGCATTCTCCTGAGTGCTTTTCAAACAATGTGTGAAAAACAATTGTATGAAATGTTTAAATAACCAACATAAATTTTATAATTTAAGTAAGAATGAGAATTTATCTTTGAAAGGACTGAACAAAAAAATGAAATTATTAATAAACAAGCAGATAAAGGTAGGGCTACAGTGGTAATGGATAAAATGTTATATAATGATTAAATAATGCTGTTGTTAAGTGATGATTGCACTTTTAAAGTGAGCTTTGCTCAACAGTTAATTTTTACTTGCAAGTCACATTCATATGATATACAGCTTATACATTCTATTACTTTGGATGAGTATATCTATATGGAAGTGATACATCCTGTTATACCTGTCATTTATGGCCTTCATAAGATGTATAAATATCTATCTAAGCCCCCAATGAGACCAATTATTTTGGGCATTTGGTGGGTGACACAGTTCATATTCATTTTTCTAGAAAGGAAATTAAAACCTTGTCTGAAGTTTGCTAAAAGATACATTAAAGACACAAGAAACTTTATTATGCAATTACATAAATGACAACTAAACAATGAAGATGAATCTGTAATAGATAAATGGAAAGAAATAGAGAAATAGTGTTTGTAACGGGTCTACATTACATTATCGAAGTTTCAAAACTTTGAATTTAATATGGTCGACACCATATAATCGAAGTCTTGAAACATCAAAAATGTAAAAAAACACAACAGCCTACAAAAACAAAACATTTAAACACTCTAAGAAGGGGGGGCAAGCCCCCTTGCACTGCCCACATGAGGGGCTGTGCCCCCACCCCACCCCCACTACTTAAATATACCAACTCCAAGATCACACTACAGTGCAGAAAAGGGAAATCTTCCCTTTCCGTACTATATGGAGATCTCTGTTAAAAGATTCAAAGTTTCAAGACTTCGATCATATGGTGTCGACCATATCAGATTCAAAGTTTTGAAGCTTCAATCATCTGATATAGACCCATTTGTAACACTAGATTTAAACTCTTTATTTACTGACATACCTAACGACTATTGAGTTGAAGCTGTTAGATGCCGTCTATGTATGTATGTATGTACAAAGACAAAAGTAGCACTCAGGCAGAAGCTCTGTATGCTTTATTAGAACTTATACTATGTAATAAGGAATAATGTATTTTTGTATAATAAAATCCTATGCCATCAGGTGAAAGGAGTGGTGATGTGTGCAGCCTTGCCAGCACTTATGCTAATCTTGCACTTTCTATCTGGGAAAATGAAAATATATTCTCTGACACCAGTGCTTTTATTAGAAATGTAAATTTTTTTAAGAGCTTTGTGGATGATTTTTTTTTAGTGTGGCAGGGCAGTACTGAAACTTTAGAATCTTTTTTTACATATATTGATTCTACTACTGCCTTCTTGAGGTTTAAACCGTTTCTCAAAATCAGACATTTTTTTGGATATTAATGTATATATTAAAGATAAAACAATGGGTACTAGAATCTATGGAAAAAAAGTTCAAACTGCTTGATATTTACATAACACTATCATGCAACCCCCCATATATACAAAGATTTTGTGTGCACTCAGTTCCTTAGAGCCAGTCAGCTAAATACATATATATTTGACTGTATCAAACAGCTAGATAAGATGGTCACAGAGTTTCAGGATAGGGGATATAGTATTAAACTGTTAGATGAAGATAAAAAAACAATTGTTGAGTGAAAGAGATGATCTAGCTAAACCATATCCCCCAGATATATAGGAAAGCCCAACTAATGGTACTGTAAATCATATTATGGATAGTACTTCCAAAAATATGTTCAATATATTATACAATATAATGCACATACCAAAAGGATTAAATAACGTACAAGACAAAATTGGTCTATACTAGGTACATCTGATGTGGTTAGAGAAATTGTAGGTTCATCACCTAGTTTTGCATTTAGAAAAAGCTAAGAATGTGAAACAGCAGCTCTGTTATAAAGATCTATAAATTGCTTTAAGACTGCTATAATTACAGCTAAAAATAATGTGCCTTGCTATGATTGCCACTTTTGTTGCTATATAAATGAGAAAAATGTTTTGTACACCCTAGTACAAGTAAGACATTTCATTTTCATACATTTGCCACTTGTAAAAACAAGAATGTGGTTTACTTAGCCACCTGTGAAAAATGCATTTCATTTTATGTTGGAAAATCCAACAGGATGTTAAAAGAAAGAATAGCCCAACACCTATCTGACATACATAGGTAGGTGGAGAGTAATGCCTTAGTTAAACATATCATAAGTTCAGATAAAACACATACCCCTGGATTTACTAATCTTCTGGGAAGGACTAGCTTAGTCCTGCATGGAAGTGGCCATTTAGGAGCAGGACAGCAGCGTGCCTTGCAAATTAATGAAGCACGCTGCCTGAGCTCCTAATCTTACATGGAGCGTGTAAGAGTGTGGTGGCATGTCTGAGAGCAGAGCTCTCAGAACATACACACCACTGCAATGAAGAACAGCAGAAAGGGCTAAGGAATGAGCGAGACCACTCATAGGTGTCCGCATATCCCCACCAACATTCCCCCTTGTGTACAACAGTAAGTAATTACAAATAAAATGAACAAACCTTTTTTTTTTTAAATCCAATTAAAGCTAACCGTAGGTGCATGGGTGTGCCCATCACTTAGCTACAGTTAATGCAGCTTAAATGGATGAAGAGGATAAAAAGGGAGATATATGCAAATGAAGCAGCATATCAATAGTGTAGTGGGCAGAGCATTCGTCGTACGAGCAGGCATTCCCAGTTTGAGTCCCACTGCAGCACATTCCAATTTCCATGTCAAAGCATGTTATGACCAATACTTTTGTTGCATAACCCACTTAATAACATATATTTGTGAAGTGGAGTACTGCATTAAATGCACGTGAGATGTCAGTGTCATAATGAATAAAGCACTAGTAAGCAAGTGTAAGCACCAATAAGTAGTAGTAAGCATATGTAAGCACTAGTAAGCAGGTTTAAGCCAGTTTGCATGGGGGCAAGCAATGCGCACACAGGTTAAGCAATTTAGAAGCTAACTCTCTGTAAGCATCATTAACCGGTGGTTAGCAGTGCTTACCCTCATGCAAACCTGCACAGACCTGCTTACAACTGCTCAAAAGTGCCTTAATCGCTCTGTATCCAAGGGCCCTTGTTCTACCCAGCAACAAAATAAACAGCCTTGCAGGTCTTGAACCCGATACACTATAGTCACAGTAGGTAACCACCAAGCCATCACAGCAGTACAGAAGACTTAGGTATCAGTAAACAAGTCCTCACTATAGTAAAATCAAACTGAACATGTGAAAGGAATCAGTATGCAGTCATATGTTCCATAACCCACTACATAACATATATATGTGAACTGGAGTACAGAAGTAAGCCCAGAAGTGAGGTGTAATTGTAACAGAGTGTTGAAGTCCCCAATAAAACACAAGGACCCCATACAGTGTACGTACACATGAGTCATGGATGCCAGGCATACATATAAGATGTAATGAGTAATAAATCAATGCCAAAAAGAAAATATAAAGCAAAGTCTAATGTAAGCAATGGTAAGCATTGCACAGGCCAGCTTAGGTGGTGTAAGCAATGTGTAGGCCAGCTAACTCAATGTGCCCAGTGTTATATCCCTTTAAACAATGCCAAACTTAGGTAAGCAGGTTTGCCCATAGCTTAGCCTTATCAAAATTGGCCAACCACAAAAAAGTGCAGGAAATCGGCCCTACTTAAACCCAACAGGCAGGAATACATCTCGTAACTGGTTGTAGCTTCCCTTGCAGGTACCATGTCAGGAAGGGGAGAGGGTGTGCGCTTTTGGGCACAGTGCTGGTGCATCCAGGAGTCCAGAGTCATGGCAGGACTCCTTGTCAAAGACCATGAGCAGAGACTGATCCAGGGCCAGTACCAGGGTTCCCAATATAAGGTGGAAGCCTGGGACCGTATTGCCCATAACCTCACCAGTGCTACTGGCATACCCCGAACTGGTGAGCAGGTCAGGCATCACTATGCCGACATGAAGCGGCGTAAGGAGGACCTCTTGGAGAAGTGGATCGAAGAGGCTAGAACGGCAGGGGATGTCCCAGCTGTGTGTAAGTATCACCTCACTATGTGTGTAATAATTACCAGCTCATGTATATCTTGGATAGGTATGGCTAAATATTCCTCTTATGTTCTCCACAGCTGCAATCAAGTGGGCCATGAACCAGGAGGCCCATGGAAGTCGTCTGAAGAGGTTGCGACGTGAGGCAGGTCAGTAATACTCTTGCATGTACTGTCATAGGAAATAAATCTAAAAGTATTAATAAATTAATTGCCTGTATAAAACCTGTATTGATTAAGGCAAGTACTGCATACACCGGAGAATATGGCAGGAAGAGACTCATATAGTATGTATGTAAATAAAAGTGTAATAGCCTGACAATAAAGGTCTAACTGCTGGACTGCATGTATATACTTTGGTATCATATGGTAATGTAGATTTGCATTCACGTAATAGTACTGTTGTATTAAACACTGTTACCCACACCGTGCACCACAAATAGAATATGTAGGAATGCCTGTATATGACTGGTGTAATCTCCAGAGGCTATTTAGTACAACTGAGAGACATATAGACAGAAAACAGGGAAAAGGCAGACAACAAAACCTGAACAGCATATGCAACTGAGATGTGAACTGTTGTATTTTTAGCACACAGCCATGGTTCGAAATCTGCCAGTGGTAGTAGTCTGCATACAGAATCATACCCCACAACTATACAGATATGTTCAGAATGTCCAGTAAAGTGGCCCATTTCTGTTGCCTGTCAATTTGTCCCCCTGGGAAATCAGTGGGATGATCTCAGACATATAGGCAGCAAACAGGAAATACAACTGATTGACACACATCTATGAGAACAAAGCTGGCACACTAGGAACTCCACAAAAAATTATGAGACTAAGAAGCCACGTATGTCCCATTTACAACCCAATCTTGTCAAGCTGTGGCTAGAGTGTGTACAGTAACAGAGTAAGATGTATGTGCATAATACTAATTTGTAATCAGGAACTTTGGCAATATTCAGGTAGTGCTAACAGGCATTGCTCCCACAGGTACGTTGGATATGAACACTGTGCTGAGAAATAAAAAATATTATACCCTGTACTGGTACTGTTTAGTCTGATATTGTAAAGAATTGTGAGTGTTGCAGTTTGTCTGAATAATAAAGTATCACTGATCACTGTCACCCACACTGTGCTACATAATATAACTGTGTAGGAAAGCATGTATATGTGTGTGTCAAGTCACTAAAGGTTGAAGAGAGCAATATTCTAGATATGTCCCAGTACTCCTGCATGTGGTCAACACATGGTAAGAGTCTGTGCAGAAAGAGCTGGATAGCTATGTGCACATCAACCCGGAATCTGGGAGTATGTGTAGAAACTGTCAGTTAATGTTAACATACATTCTCTCGACAGGTATACTAGGTAATAGGTGTATACTGCAGGTAAAACCCGTTCATGTATAACGATGATGACAGCCATATCACAGTCCACACTAAGGCTATAGTGTAGTGTAGTAAGACATGTAAGGTACAGATAACAGCACTGACTAGGAAAGTAATGTGGACTACAGGAATATACTAGTTGTTAATTGACATCCCCCCACCATATCTCCAATAATAAACAACATACCCACCCCAACTGGTATGTAATGACTCCAATGTTCTGATAATGCCATATTGTTTGATAAATATTTTAACTGTTCCCATGCATGTGCTATATTGAATTATTCCAACATTGGTGGCATGGTGCCAACCATATAGCTGCATGCTGTTCTTGATACCACTTTGGTCCCATATATGCATGTGTTCTGTTCGCTATACAACTATTCCGTATCTGGTGTCTGGGTTAATAGGAATATCTGTGCATGCTGTTATACATAACCCTGGAATGTATTGACTATTACTAACTCACATATGATAAAGTCTAAACACTATAGCACATTTGGGAAGGCCGGTCCCAGTGGACCCACCTGTCCCACCTCAGCTGGCCGTGGCACAGGGCACCAGCATGTCTGGGGCCCAACCCTGGACCTCCATGTCTGTTGGTCCTGCACCACCTTCAGGTGGAACTGCCTCAGAGGATGGCGCTCGCCCCCCTGAGAGCAGGTACGGACAGGTACCTGTCAGCCGTCACCAGATCCAGGTTGTGGCGCATAGTGAGCTCAACCAGCAGCTTGGTGATTGGCTATGTCAGCTCAAGGGCTGTGTGTCACGACTAGAGGGACAGGCTGGCTCAGCGACTCAGCCCCCAGCACAGCCACCTTCGGGGCTGTGAAGGTGCATTGGTGACTGCCCATGGGTGGAGACCTCAGTCACACTGTTTCCACTATGGGGCTCATGGGCTTCCAATTTCCCAACACCCCTCCCCATCAAGGTGTTTACCCCCAACATGTGTCAGATACCACTTCTGTATGCGTCTTGTCTTGTCTGTTAACCTACCCAACCTACCTCCCAAAATATACCTAGAATCCCTCCCCAGCATCCCACTCTCACCTGAAAAACAAAAGAAAAAGAGGGCAATCTGTTCCCCAAAAAAACATCTCGCCCCATACATAGCTGTCCATTTTGCATGTGTCCACTGGACACATGTAATCAGGTCTAATTGGCATCACAACTTATTATTGTTATCCTCACCCATCTCTCAGGAGTTTTAGTGTCCAAATCTACCTCCAAATTCAGTGTATATGCACAGCTGTTTCTGTAGAAGAAATGGGAAGCTATGGACCTTCCCCATACCCTTCATGCACATCTCTAGCTATTTTCCCTACTGTCTTTTTCTCTTTGTGCCCCTTTTTCACCACTTTCTTATCAACCCTTTTTCTTTTCTTTCAAAGAAATTAGCATGGGTGTAAGCGGGAGTAAGCACTTTTAAGCATCAGTAAGCAGGTTTAAGCCTGTTTGTGCAGGGGTAAGCAATGCCTACACAGGTTAAGCAATTTAGAAGCTAACTGAATATAAGAAAAATTAACCAGAAGTTAGCAGTGCTTACCTCTGAGCAAACCCGCGCAAACCCGCTTACAACTGCTCAAAAGTGCCTTAATCACTCTGTATCCAATTACCCTTGTTCTGCCCAGCAACAAAATAAACAGCCTCTGCAAGACTCACAGCCAGGACCCTGCACACCATAGCCAGAGTGATTTACCATTAAGCCATGTCAGATATACATAACCCTGATCATATCATCCAGCCCAGTCATTCAACAGTACAAGGAATGTATTCCAACATGTAGATGTATGTATGTGTGTATATTAATATCTAAACAGATAAAACATATCTATATATGTATATATATATATATATATATATATATATATATATATATATACATATATATATATATATATATATATATATATATATATATATATATATATATATGTGTATATATATATATATATATATATATATATATATATATATATACAGCAAGTGCTATATATGTAAGCAGATATATATCTATCTATCTATAAATATATATATATATATATATATATATATATATATATATATATATATATATATATATATATATGTATATATATATATATATATATATATATATATATATATATATATATATATAGACATACATCTGTAGATAACAATGGGAACATAAACATATGTGTCCACATGCACCATTAATGGGGTTGAGTGGCCCCAATCAACATACGTCTTGTATGAATAGGTATACCCCCCCAAAGCCAAACAAGTCTGCCCTGCAATACGCTACCAGCTGTTGCAGATCCCATAACCATGCCCTGATATGACATGGGCACAAGATGTTTACAGTACTCCATCCCACCTGCATGATACCAGGCTAGTATCAGTAACATATGCAGTACAGTCTGGCTCCCATAGGAAATGTACAATGTGGAAGCTATCAACATCCCTAGGATTTATATACACAGACACATATATGCAGATACAGATATACATATACATGTATACATATATAGAGATATATATGTAACTACACATACACACTCAGAAATATGTATAGTAAGATCCATATGTAGAAGGTGCACACAGTATGGAACAGCCACTATGCCTACAGTTACCACCTTAACAACTGGACACTGTATGAGCCACCCATACAAATGACAATTGTTGCCTGCAACATATACCCACAGAGAGGTCAAAGAATATAACAACACACACAGGTTTGCATAAATGAGGGAGCTTTATTTGTGTACTATTAAAGTAGCATATGCCATGTCACATAGCTGTTTAGACACTGAAATCCATATCAACAGAGTAATGCAACTGTGAATCAGTTATACTAATACAGTAGTCCGGAAAGGTTTACAAATGTTGTTGTCCAGGCCGAGCCCTTCAGGTACTACAATAGTAAAGACAGATTGGGCCACACACAGGATACCAAACAATCAATGCAGATGTATAGTTCAGCAGCCCCTATCTACAATCTGTACACAATCCCTAGGGAGTAAAGAACTCAGTTAACACAATGGAATGTATCTGTTACATAACAAGGGATAACTGCACCATCACAAGCACACTGACAGACAGAACAGTCTGTATGGCAGGAGGTGGTAGGCCTGAATTTACCTGAGATGGATTGAATGGTAATGTACATCCAGATACCTTAAGGCAGCATAGACATGGTGTGTATGAGTGAACACATCTGCTTTTATCATGTGCACCATTGGCTACTGACAGACATCCTAAGGACATCATAGGACAGTACCACTGCTAGCACGTAATGCTCCTGTGGACTACAGCAGAGATATTGACCTATATATGTGGACAGTCTGACACACTCTGGGCAGTCCAGAGGTATACACAGAACCCCTTAGTGCAAGACATGTGGGCCAAGCCTGACAATGTGGATGTTAACAGCCATGTAGATGGGTATAACACGTAACTACTTGTGCACATTTGCCCCCATAGGTTATTCATTCGCACACCCCTGTCTGCCCTGACACATGATAACCACTGGGACGGAGGTGCCATGGCCACATACTAGCCACTAGCATCCCACTGCTCTGTCTGACATACATGACTGTTATGGTGGCCTGGCAGCAGTACATCTGGCAAGTATCTGGACATGACATCTCACTGGGTAACTACACTAAGCTGCTAGGCATGTAACAATGCACTGTGCAGGCTACAGGCAGACTGTCGCAACACTGGCCTACACTTCCTATGGGGGGAATGCACATGTACCAGCATGTATGGCAGGCTCTACAGGCATGTCACAGCACAGAGTATGAGACACCTGTGTGAAAGTGCATAACTGCAACCAATGTGAACACAGCCACAGCAACATATGGCAAGCTAGCATAATTTTACAGTATAGGGACTATCTGTGCAACACCATACTCATATATGCCACTCACAAACTAACCCTACATATACTGGGTTACTCCACAGTGTTGTCCGAAGCCTGACTGTGGTATGAGACATGTGTGTATGGCCCTACAAATTTGTAAACCGATAAGGTAACATACAGTGAAGCTGCATGTAACATCAGATAGAACAGAACCACGAACAATGTCATCTATCACAATCTGTCCACAGGCCGAAGTACATATGAACAATACACACAGTGTCAACAATCACCACGAGTACACAGACCTCAATACTGTACACACAACCACAGAATGTCCAGGTTATGTCATAAATTGTAACCCCTACTACACATAACATGTGTAGCAGTCTGATATCACACTGGCTTGTTATCAGATATGATGACACAAATTATGGTGTACAGCATATATGCACCTCTTTCTGCATGACATATATACAAAGGGTGAGAGAGTTGTGGCTGGAGGCACATACACAGGGCCAACATTGACATGTTGCTGTGATACCCTCATACATTTACTGTTGTAACAGGGTTTGTTGCAACATATATCTAATGAGGGATATGAAGTCAGTAACTCTCATGGCTGCCATCATCTACAGACTGCAATCCTCACACTACCTTCTGCAGTTCACAGACAGGTGCTCTGTGGGTAACCCATGAAACAAAAGGCACCACACACTATCCAGTCTGCAGAAGACCCTACAGATTGGGGTTTCCTTATAAACATAGCACTGAAATAGCAGCTATTAAAACATGTAGGATAGTCATATCCACACACACCCTGTTACACCAACATTACTCCAAATGCAATATAGCAGCACTTACAGTCTGTAGTCAGTTGAGGCACATCACCCTCCTGTGTGTTGCCCTGATTCCACAGTGTATGTTGTTAGAGGTAGATCCCCAGTCCATCTGAGATGCTGTTTGCCAAACAATGGATCAAGTTCCTGCTCACAGTGAATGTAAAGGCCAAACACCAAAATGATGTTCCTAGATATTGGAGTGTGTTCCCATGCAATTGGCTATGGGAATGTTACCACAGCTGTTCCACATGCAATCAGCTAGAGGAGGGCTGCAATTCGTGCAGAGGCCATCAGCTGATCATGAACAACACTTAAAATACACATGCTGTTGCCTAAGCACAGCAGGTGTTAGCCTCCACATCCACCAGAGAGGGAGTGAAAGAGACAGACAGAGGCAAAGAATAGTCAGGGAGGGGTGGAAGAGTAAAACATAAGCATGCTTGTTTTACACACCTACCAGTACAGGGAATCAACCCCCTGATGACTATGTAGTGCTATCATATGTCTATGCTGTTACTGGACATGCCACATAGGCTACATGTTGAGGAGTCCTCAAAATGTATATGTGATGGTGAGTGACATTTGCAACAGGGATATGGTAGCTATATGGTAGGTGTAGTACACATGCCTGTCCACATGAACAGGTGCCAGTGTCAACACAGCCACACTCTCACAGGAACGCACACACATTCACACATTTGGCAGGGCTGGGAATACAAATCAAACACTAGTGGAATTGCCACAACACATTACAGTGCAGGTATCAGATGCACCACAGGGGTCATAAGGAGGTTATATGGGCAAAGGGTATGTGGAGGTGTCTGACATCAGACAGCATGCTTCAGTATGCCAGTGGGTGTTGTAGTGAGTGTGACTGTGGTTATATGCATCATACAACACACACACAGACACAGGGTGCCAGTACTGACATGCATGGATGCATTATTGCACGGGTGTGTCATGGTCGACAGTGCCAGATGGTTACACAAGGCCAGGTGATGGGTAAACCTTGGCATCAGGCCACATGACAATGGTCTTCATTGTGGCTCAGGGGTGTAGTGTAGTCTATAGATCTGACCACACAAGTGTGTATCGTAATCACCATGCGGTCACCTGGATGACTATTATGTGTGGCCAATGCTGTGCATTGCTTGCCATATATGTGTTCCTTAGTCCATGACATGGACAGTGTCTGGGATGTGCACACCTCCCACATGCATGTTCAGTGACATGTGGAACTGTACCTGGGGTGTCTGGCCCATGTTGTGTACACAGATTATCATCAGATGTGCCAGTCGTGCCATCATGTGGTGGGAACTGTTAATGAACAGCAGGTTGACTAAGCACCTACACTTATAGCATGATACCAGTATTCCCTGGTGTCAGTGGCATCTGTCCATACAGGACATGTTTTCAGGCATGGTATGTCTTTTGTAGGTCACATTTGAAGGCACTACAGGTGTTGCAGGTGTCCAGTGGATAACATGGGGAAGGTGCACTGTCAGCATGTACATGCCTATTGGACTGATGGTCAGGGTGCCATGCCCACTGTAGCCCACTGCAATCACACCATGGTTACTATCAGTGGGCAATATGCAGGGTACTACCAACATAGCGGCTGCTGCCTAGGCAAGTGAGTGTGTGTATGAGACATGGGTTGAGAGTGTTATCTGGGTAATACTAGGGTCACTCACTTTGTTCACCTGGCCTTGATGTCAAATGTAGGGGTATGGATATGCACCCCAGCCTCTCAGCTATTTCACATCTGTTATCCCTGTATGGTGGACATTGTGATATATACTAGGGCCACCATATAAGAAATTTGCAAAATCCACTCTCCATTGACTTCAGTTGTTACATACTCACAACCACCTCCACACAGGATACAAATTACAAGCACAGACACACACACCTGTCATGTCTGGGATTAGAACTTGTACCTCACTAGTTTATTACATTAGAACACTATGCATTTATAGGATGCGCCACAGAGACTACGGATGCACTCCTTCCCCAAAGGAGCATTTCACAGTGAATGGTATCAGCAGGATTGCCAAAGTAGGGCATTTGAAGTGTAGTGAGTGTGACTAGCCTAAAATGCATTGCTCACTACACAGACATAGAAACACACACAAAACATCCACAACTACCATGTGTGGGGACAGAACCCCTACCAGAGTTCTATATCACACTATAGCATGAAGTAGTTATAGGATACACCATGGGGATAACTGGAGTACTCCTTCCCCAAAGGTGTATTTCACAGTGAGTGACATCAGCAGGATTGCCAAAGTAGGGCATTTGAAGTGTAGTGAGTGTAACTAGCCTAAAATGCATTGCTCACTACACAGACATAGAAACGCACACAAAACATCCACAGCTGCCATGTGTGGGGATACAACCCCTACCAGAGTTCCATATCACACTACAGCATGAAGCAGTTATAAGATGCAACATGGGGATAACTAGAGTACTCCTTCCCCAAAGGTGTATTTCACAGTGAATGACATCAGCAGGATTGCCAAAGCAGGGCATTTGAAGAGTAGTGAGTGTGACTAGCCTAAGAAGCATTGCATTCTACACAGACAGAGACAGACACACACATACAGTCGCTAAGTCTGTGAATAGAACTCCTACCTAACTATTTTATCACACTACAGCAGTACACAGTTCTAGGACATGCCACGGAAATTACTCGGATACACCCTTCCCAGAGGTATATTTCAAGGTGGATGACATCAGCAGCCTTGCTTAAGTAGGGCATTTGAATTGTAGGGAATGTAACTAGCCTTAAAAGCATTGTTCTATACACATACAGAGACAGACACACACACAGTTGCCAAGTGTGGGATTAAAACTCCTACCTGACTATTTTATCACACTACAGTGGTACGCAGTTATAGGATGTGCCACAGAGATTACTGGGCTTCAACTTTCCCAAAGGTTTATTTCAAGGTGGATGACATCAGCAGCCTTGCCAAAGTAGGGTATTTGAATTGTAGGGAGTGTGACTAGCCTAAAAAGCATTGCTGTCTACACAGACAGACACACAGTTGCCAAGTCTCAGATTAGGACTCCTATCTAACTATTTTACCACACTACAGCAATACGCAGTTATAGGACACACCATGGAGATTACTAGGCTATAACCTTCCCAAAGGTATATTTCAGGGTGGATGACATCAGCAGCCTTGCCAAAGTAGGGCATTTGAATTGTAGGGAGTGTGACTAGCCTAAAAAGCATTGCTTTCTACACAGACACACACACACACACACACACACACACACACACACACACACACACACACACACACACACACACACACAGTTGTCAAGTCTGGGATTAGAACTCCTAGCTAACTACTTTATCACACTACAGCAGTACACAGTTATTGGATGCACCACAGAGATTACTGAACCATGACTTTCCCAAAGCTATATTTCACAGTGGATAACCTCAGCAATATTGTCATAGAAGGGCTATGGGGAGGCCAGTGTGTGTGTGCATGGGCCAAAACCCATTCATCTAGGGGTTGATAAACCACATGTGGGCACACCTAGGGCCATATTCCACAGGTACGTGTACACAGCTGCTAGATGACTACTTCCTTGTACAGTCATGTTGCACAGCTGGCACTTGCACCACATAGTCGTTACTGCTGACAGATGCCATTGGCTAGTATCTACAGTGAGTGACATCTGATCCTCATGTGGTTGTAGCCATTTGGCTATGTGCTGGATAGGACAGGCCTGGATGGCTCCTTGTCACAGTCACTCTCTTCCACACATCTATGTAAGTCTACTTTTAGCTTACTATAGTGTGTTGTTCTTGGATATATGTCTGTATTCCTATCCACTGTGTGTGCAAAGCATGAGTGGTGCATACTGAGGAGTGTCTGCATTAACATCTGCAACTGACAGATATGTCTGTTACACTGTTGTTTTCAGACATGGGCTTCATGTGTTTAAGTGTGTGAGCATGCCCAGTATGACCTTTCAGTATGTTGTTGTCTGACATTGCCTTCATTTCTCTAAGTGTGTGAACATGCCCAGTGTGCCCTTCTGTACTGCATGTGTGGATCGAATCCGGGTAGTTTGTACTCCAGTGCAGACCTTTGTGTTATACACCTACAGGTTGCAGACTGTTTCTGCAGGGTATCCGTCAATCATTTGGCAATATGGGGACAAAGTGTGCAGGGGATAGTGTGTACTGTAGGTGATTGTGTTTGTGCTGCTTCAGCTACATGGTACTACTGTTAGCAGAGATATTCAGATATGTGTACTGTTATACACTGTGATGTTTTCGTTCCTCGTGTACAGTTAGGTGGACATTCCTGCTCACAGTGATGTCTTGGGGGACAAGGGTGACTGCAGCTGTGTGTGGTGTTGTGGGCAGACGCCTACATATTCATGGCAAGTTATGCCATCCTGGAGGGGGTGCTGCAGACACTTGCTGCTGGGTCTATGTATCCAGGTCAGTACCTTGGTACAGCACTGGCAGGGGATCCCATACATGTACATCCAGCAACATGACAGCATAGCCTTATATTGCTATGGCAATATCTCACATCTGTACAGATTTGCACAGGTTACATAGGGGGAGGGGCCATGAGTCAGGACATTACCCCTATTGTGGTGTACGGGCAGGTATGTAGGCACCCATGTATGTGTTTATAGCCAGGGATAGTGTGTGCACACAGCTTTGTGTTGGACCTTGCACATTCCATGCTGGCCACCCCCCCCCCCAGTTATTCTCTCCTCTTCCTTACATTATGCATGCATTCTCTGATACTTTCCCTATGGTTATCACCCCATCACAGCTGTATGTTGGTGTTGGTCGACAGTTCATGCAGTGGAACATGGTGGACATGTGTGGAGTGTGTTGTTAATTAGGTGTCCGTGACATGACATGCATTGGCAGTACATGTGAGACACAGGTCCTTGGCAGAGGTCTGTGGGCCATTGGCTGTTGATGCAGTCCAGATGTAGCAGGCCATTGCATTCTGTCTGTCCTACAGTCTCAGACTGCCATACAGTATATTCCCATGGGGTGACAGGGTAGGTGTGCTAGGTGTTCATGCCAATACCTTCTATCAGTTCTGATTGGTGGTGTGGATGCTGGCAGAGTGCTACCTACAGCTGGTGACACACCTGCATGGGACACCTGCACTGTATGCTGCATTCTTTTGCTATTGCCATATACAGCTGTGGTCATATAGTACCCATTCCCCACAGCAGGGGTACAACCAGGGAGGTACCTGTGGATGGTGTTTGCATGAGTTGGGTGCATGTGTACTATGGACACTACTTGCATCTGACACACAGATATGCATTGGGTATTCCAGTTATGCTTGCATGTGCAGGTGCATCAGCTGTTTCCCACTACATCAGTCCTATCTCCTGTGTGATCTGCGAGTGATTGGGCAGACAACACCAGTATCCCCTACTACAGGACCAGATAATGTGATGCATACCTATTTGTACTATTCCAAAGGTATGCCCATTTCACAGTAACAAACTATATACTGTATGTCTGGGGTACTTTCCCCTGTGTACTGCTTGTATATCTAGCCCAACAGCCATGCCATGTCAGTCTTTCAGATGATGACACATATTACCACCATACATTTACAATGGCTTACTGCTAGCTTGTGTTATACTGGTGGGTATTGTGTTTGGCATTGCAGTTGTGAGGACTTGTCCCTATTATCAGCATTAGTGGGCAATGGCCACCAGGTCTTACCTCAACATGCATACATAACAACCACTCTCACACAATATGAAACACACACCAACCTAATACACACATACCTGTATATTGTGCAGATGCTACAACCTATCCTGCTACCTTGGCCACCCCTGTACATCTGTGCTCCACTAGTATTATACCTACACATACATGTTCCTGCATTTCTACAGTGGGCTGTGGAGGGCACACCTTACTGTTACAATGTGTGTACATCAGATTGGGGGGCACACCAGACCATTACTACATACATCTGTAGGGTTGTGGGGAGCACACCTGTCTGTTTCTACATTCCTACACAGGATTTGGGGGGCACACATGACTATTTCTACATTTCTACACAGGATTGAGGAGGCACACCTGACTGTTACTCCATTTCTACACAGGATTGGGGGGGGCACCTGACTGTTATTACATTTCTATGCAGGATGGGAGGGCCACACCTGACACTTGTACACATTTGCTATGACTGTACTGGTATGTCATGTACTCCATTTCTTTCTGTATTCTAACCTATCATGCTGACTAGAGGCATGTCAGTGTATTACAGGTCTTAGCCTTGATTGGCCTACATATTAGTTTCTGACTTTCTACCCTTCAGTACTAACATCCCACTGCCTGACCTGCTGTAGTCAGTCTGTGTAGGCCTGGGGGGGAGGCTACCCATAGACATCATTCAGAGGCCATAGCACAGCCTTTGCTTGTGTTTGTCTACACCTGTCCTGATGGCTGTGACTGTTGTTGGGTATGTGAACCTCCCTGACTGGTATGTGTAAGTCACTTACCTTGTGGGTGTCCCAGTACTGAGGGTGGTGCTGCAGGGCTGCTTATGTCGGATGCACATAGTACACTCCCTACACATGGTTGAGCACAGGTAGTGTCATGTTTGGCATCCCTTTTACTGTATGTAAGAGTCAGAGAGAGGTGTTATTCTCTGGGTCCCTCCTGTGTCAGTGTATGTGCTATGCATTGCCTCTTTGCCAAGGCCAGGGCATACTGGGCACACCTCCTTCTGACTACTACGGCAGGGTCAGGTTGTTCCTCCTCTGAGTCACTCTGTGCCTCTGCAGGCCTTGGCAATGGTGAGGGGCTGTGTGGCCCTGCCTCGTGCTGTTCCTTTTGCAGCTGTTTCCACAGGATCATATTGTGTAGCATGGCACATACGATGACAATTTGGGTACATGTAGCAGGTGAGTCCTGCAAGGCTCCACCGGATGTGTCCAGGCAATAGACCCATGACTTCAGCATCCCAAACACATGCTCTATTATAATCCTGGTCTGTGCATGTGCCTTATTATGGAGTTCTTGTTTGGGTGTGTGTGCATTTCTGATGGGTGTCGTCAGCCACGTCTCCAGTGTGTATCCAGCATCCCCCACTAGGTAACTGAGAGGGATGTCCCCATTGGCAAATCTCTGGTACAGCTGTGCCAGATGTCAGATGTGGGAATCATGATAGCTTCCAGGGCAGCAAGCACACACATTCATTATTATGCCCTGGGCATCGCACGCAACCTGGCAGTTGATGGAGGAGAAGCCCCTGTGGTTGATATAGACCCTATCCTGCTCACCGGGTGGTGCTTTGATGTGTATGTGCATGCAGTTTATCGCACCGACTACCTCAGGGTATTTTGTTATTTGGTGGAACAGTTGCATATTGCTGGCCAGCACCTCATGGGTGTTGGGGAAATATACATGCTCACCAGCATGTGCTGACATGGCATCCATGAACTGGTGGAGTACCCTGGATGCTGATGCCTGTGAGATCCCCATCATATCCCCAGTTGGCCTTTGGAAGCTACCTGTAGCTAGTATTCTTAGGCCTACACATACCTTGGCATCTACTGGGATGAGTTCCCCTCTGTTATTTCTGTGTGTCAGGTGTGGCCGGCACAGCTCAACAATTTGCTGTAGGAGGTCCCTATCCACCCTATAGCACTCCACTATCTCCAGCTCATGTAGCCCCCGGTAGGTTACCCTGGGTCTGTACACTTTTCTCTGTCTCCTCTCTGTGGGTTGGTCGGCAGCATTCACATCCTCACCACCCTCAGCCTCTTCCACAAGTTGTATGATAGCCATTGCAGCCCCTATCATTTTGGTGTCTTGTTTGTTAAAACTTCCCTGCTTGTATACACTGGTGGTGTAGAGTATGGGAAAAACCAGGGTGGAAGGTGTTTGCAAAGTTTATGGTAGTGCTCTGGGCTGGTCTGGTCTGCTGCCTGTGTAATTGGCTGATTTTGATACATTTCACCTGCCAACTATGATAGTTCTCCTTGATTAAATTCCTACTACTGTTTTCCCTTCCCATTGCCTTCCTGTTTTAGCCCATTGGCGAGCAGCACAAACACAGTACTCAAATGTGCACACAGCTGCTATTTCCTGGTTTACCTTTTTTTTTTTTTTTTTTTTTTTAAACCCGGTGCGCAGTGTGCACACCAGCTTAGGAAATGTAAAGAGTGCTAGGCAGACTCAGACACACACCCTTCCTTAGCTGTGCTTAGCTAGGAGCAAACCTGAGCCACAGGGCTCCAATCCACTTACAGTATACCTGACACACACCCCTATGATGTCAGCTAACTCCTAGGCTTGCACCAAGCTATTCCTGCTCCTACACTGTTGGGACCTTCTAGCATGCTGGGGAAAACTGGGATTCACTATCATTCCCCTCATTTGCATAGGATTGCCTCCTAATGCATACTTACATGTCTCACACTGAGCCTCCCCCCTTAGCAACCACTACTAAAAAATCTATTTGGCTGTTCTGATGCTTTCCATGTATTTATGTATTTTTTATGTATGTTGTTGGAAATAGTTTTAGAGCATAAAATCTTTCTCTTCAATGACAAGTGTTACAGGCAAATATCTGGAGTAGCGATGGGCACTAGTTGTGCTAACTCTTATGCCAACCTGGTAATGGATGAGTGGGAACTCCATCATATACACTCAAAAGGGAATACACAGATCAGGATATACAGACGCTTTGTGGATGATCTGTTTATTGGCTGGAATGGTAGTGAAGAAGCACTGGATGAATTATTTACAGAATTAAACAACACTAATAATTTTCCACAATTTACTACCAAGAAGTCGAGGTTAGAAATCAACTTCTTGGATGTAGTAGTGCAACAAAGCAGTGCAGGTATTGAAACCAGAATGTATAGGAAAGAATGCTATCAACCCTCTTATTTACATAGGGATAGCATGCACCCACCCCATATTTTCTCAAATATAATAAAGGGACAAGCACTCAGATTGTCATGCCTCACTACTAGCGATGATGAATTCTTTGCTAATTTGGTAGATTTGAAGAATGAATTCCAAGGAAGAGGGTAGACTGAAAGTCAAATAAATTCAGTATATGAACAGATTAAGGCTGAGAGGCATGGGAAGCCATATTTCACAACGAAAGTAGTTGGTATAGATAAAGATGATGCCAGAGACATAAGAATCCCCCTAGTTATTTCATATACTCAGGAAATAGGTAGTGTGAAAAGCATCATAAACAAGAATTGACGCATTTTACTAGTTGTTGAGCAAACTGAAAGGTGGGTAGAGCAGAAGCCTAAATTCACGTATAAGAACAGGAAAAGTCTTAAACAGCAACTGTGTTATCCGAGGTCTAATGTAATCACCCATGAATTGGAAAGAGGCACAAGGAAGTGTGGTAAGTACAATTACTGCAAATATATTGATGCTTCTAGGTTCTTTAGGCACCCTGAAACCAGATATTTATGGGAGATTAGAGCTAAAGCCAATTGCAATAGTAAAGACTTAGTTTATTTCACCTCTTGTGTTAAGTGCTATACATTTTATGTTGGCAAAACCAACTGCCATTTCAAAACCAGGATTAGAGACCATCTATATTGCACAAAAAGGGGAGAAGAATATAGTGCATTGGCTAAGCATACTATATCTATAGGGAATGAACATACGTTCTTACTCCAAGTACTTCATGTAGAATATGCCAATGAAAGACTTGGTGATTTAGTAAATGACACAGAACTAACAGAACTGAAATGGATTTTTAGGCTCGTAGCCCATAGAGGGTATGGGCTTAATGATATACTATCCCTCTTACCTGTCTTAAGAAATAAGAATATTAAGAAATGAGTTTACATGCCATAGGTTTTATAAAAACTCTTTATAATTATATGTTTTAGCATGTTATTGAACTTGTATCTTATGTTAAATTGATTCATTATATGAATGAACAACGGTTTTAAATATGTACGTACCTTTAAATATTTTGGAGGGAAACTGGTTTGTGTTGATTAGTCATAGTATAAAAACTGAGTCTTTTATTAAGTATTATGATGTGTCTGAGGAAGTCATTTTTTACAAAAGCACTTACACAGTACATTTTTGTGGAATTGGAATAATAACCAGACTTGTAGAATCTTTAACAGTGTGCCTGTCTCCATACCTTGGGATTTTTTCTGATTTATATCTTTGGATTTTGCTCACTTTGGTTTGGGACTTTTTTTGCATATATATATATATATATATATATATATATATATATATATATATATATATATATATATATATATATATATATATATATATATGTATATATATATATATATATATATATATATATATATATATATATATATATATATATATATATATATATATATATATATAGGTCTACTTCATATGACTGAAAGCTCATATGATCGACAACCATTTGACTGACACCAAAATACTGAAAGATCAAGACACTGAAAGCTCATATGATCGGCAGCTCATATGGTCGACACATAAATCCAAAGCATCATGCCCTTTCCCCACTGTAGCGCAACCCTGGAATAGGAATGAATAGTTAGGGGTGTGGGGGGGTGGAAGCCCCCCCCCCACATATGTCATAAATTTTATACATACATATGGATACTTTTAACTGAATTGACTATATTCATGTAAATAATGTAGGGGGCTATGCCACCCACACCCCCAATGTGGGAGGCTGTGCCCCCACCCCCCTACCTATTTATTCCTACTCCAGGGTTGCGCTACAGTGGGAAAGAGCATAATGCTTTGGATATATGCGTTGACCACATGAGCTGTTGATCATATGAGCTTTCAGTGTTTTGAGATTTCAGTGTTTTGGTGTCAGTGTTTTGGTTGTCGATCATATGAGCTGTCTATCATATGAAGTAGAGCCATATATATAAATATATATATATATATATATATATATATATATATATATATATATATATATTTTTTTTTTTTTTTGCCATACACACCAGTCAACTAGCTTGTATTGATCACAATGTTACATACAGGTATAGAAGTGTCCTCCTAACACCTCCAGCAGATGTTATACTGTCAGGACAGTGTGCATGATAATCCTTATAGATTGCTGACATGTTATAATTGTTGTAAAAGTGTGTTTGTGCAGAAACATCACTGATCACTCAGAATCACATATGTTATGTCAGAGATATGGGATTACTGTTGTTATTATTCTGATATTACACTCGTATTCAGGAAAATCGGTTTGCATAGCTTCACAGTATGTACCCTATCCTAATTGTATATAACATCCCTAATAGATGTCCTCTGCATTGGATGCTTATATCACAAGGACATCTTCCCCATTATTATGTCACCTTGTGTAACAGTCACATAATACACATTTTTCACTGTGCAGTCCATACTGTATCACATTGATATGTGATTGGTGTTCCTGCTACAAATGTCGTTCATTAACATGCACTTATCTGCTGTACATTAGGTTGTTTCATGTGTCCTCTTTCCCTATGTTCATCCTTACAATTCATCTGAGTGTCCCTATTCAATACACACACTCCCCTGAGTGTTTATTTTACATGACAGTCTATGTACCCTTACAGATCATTTACACAACTTCTGTACAGAATGACTGGAATGGGATTTCAGAATACTCTGTACTGTTTACACTGCTCTGCACTGTTTTTGGAACATATACATAACTATATGTTATGATCTGATAATTACTGTGGCATTCTACACAATCCCACTAATCTGCATTGCTCTGAGGTAACCAGCTTTGTTAGCCATATTACTTTACATAGTTTCCATATAACAGTGTTACCAGACACAAAACCATACTTGTTTACATTTAAATGCAGTGTGCGACATGAATATGTGATTATCGCTGCTGCTCACCATGCATCACCACACTTCTTTTGGCTTTTCCCGGTTAGGGGTCGCCACAGCAGATCACTGTCTGCTTATGATTGGCAGTGGAGTTTTACAGTGTTGAGTTGCCAGCCCAGCGCCCAACCTTCCACAGAAGGCACACACACATGCACTCACACCTAGGGCCAGTTTAGAGTGTCCAATCCACCTGCAGCATGTCTTTGGGATGTGGGAGGAAACCAGAGCACCCGGAGGAAACCCACGCAACCACAGGGAGGACACCTAGACTCCGCACAGAAGGCACCCCAGCTGAGGATCGACCCAGAGAACCTCTTGCTGTGAGGTGGCAATGCTAACCACTGCACCCCCGTGGCCACCCATGCATCACCACACGCACACCTAAATTCCATTTAGGCTTTTCACGAAGCCTGCATGGAGTTTATTGAATCTCAGGGACAGTGTTGATGAGATATGGTAAGTAATTCTAAGGACACTAGTAACACAGTAGCAAATAACATAGAGTTTAGAATGGTAGATTTTTGAAGGCACACTACAATAGTGTCAAAGAAATTAATAGTTTAACTTTTTGAAGCTTGTCTTTTTGAATATGACTTTACTGAAATAGAGTCTTTGAATGGCAGTATAAACAAATGCATGTTTTCAGTTTGCATTTTTTGGGGGGGTTTGGAATAATCCCACCATTCCTCTATGCAGAACACTTTGCCCTCAGCACCTCTTTGCTCTATACTTCTAGGTCAAGAAGTCGACATATGATCCCATAACAGCAAACTGAAAAGGTCATGTGTAGATCAATATGAATGTACACCTTTAAGAAGCTTTCTATGGGCTTGCACAAGTGTATGAATACTGAGCACATATGAGCCTGACTGACATTTTGTAGTAAGCTGTTAAGATGTAAGCATGTATGTCTGTGTAGTCTGTTAGTTAATCAATTCATTTATATTTTATACTGCTGCTATCCATCCTGATGTGTTTTCTGTGTAATAAAGCAAATAAATGAACTATCCCACCTGTTTGCCTTTAATGGGAAAAAAGATGAGTGACATGGTGTCAGAATGGGATCCAGAAGTTCAGATTCCAGACTGAGAAGGCACTCAGATAAAGGTGGAGGAATATAGAGGAGTGGATCATCCCTACTGCACGTATAGTTTGCAAAAATAGGTCAGAAACATATTTCAGATATCAAAATTTTTTTAAATGATTTCTTATTTGCAAAATACAAAGCACTCAAAACAATCTAAATGAATTTCTAAGCAAAAAAAAAAAATGTCCGAAACTGCGACATATTGAAAAAAATATTTAAATACCTATGAAAAATGTTTGAAATAAAGTCCAAATCACATAACATAAATAAAATAAGGAAAACAGACACATTTTTATTTCAAAATAGGTTATAACACTTACTTTTTTCACATTAATTAAAGCTGTTTGAGAGATCCGAAGTGTACAGGGAGTTTGCATGATTGTGCAGTATTACAGTACAGTTATTTCGCAAAATATGGCCCTTTCAATGCATATTTCCCAAAGTACAATATTTTGAAGAGTTTATTGTGCATATGAGTGTTATTACAAGTACTGGTTGTGCATGCATGTTTGTACATAATTGGAAGGGCCATTTTCAATGTGTTTGGGCATAATTTGTTGGCATGGCTGATGAATTATGAACAACAGCTCCACCTGTATTTGATAATAATATTGCAGAGAATTGGAGAGTGAGCAAGAGTACAATATTTTCATACAAGCTGCATTTTCTGATAAAGATGACCATGCAAAGGCATTTATTCTGTTTAATTTAGCTGATTCAGAAGCCATAGAAAGAGAGCATTCATTTGTGTATGCACCTGCTGCATTTGCAGCAGAGGGGGAAAACCACCATATAGTGCTACCAGCTGAGTCAAGGGAAGACCACAAGTGTTTAAAATGTAAATGTAGAGAAATGTATAACCCTCAAACAAATATTACAATGGAAAGGCACTGATTTTACACAAGAGATGAAAAGCCTGGGGAAACTTTTGCAGCATATATAACTGACTTGAGAAACAAGGCTAAAACATGCAGATTTGGTGATTTTAAGGGATGAGTTAATAAAAGACAGAGTTGTGTGTGGTATTAAAGATAATGTTGTGAGAAAGATTTTGCTCTTCTGACGGTGATTTAACTTTGAATACGGCCATTGAGATTTGTCAGACATATGAGCTCACAGAAATGCACACAAATATGCTTACAAATGAGAAATACATGCTTCCAGGATTTTGTAGTACCCATGTTGATGGTATACAGCACATGGTTAAAAGAAGCAGGACAAGCTCATGCCGGCAACTGTAAACCCTGCAACAGTCACTGGGAAACCCTGTACCTTTCTAGCAAATTCCAGAGTGTGCACAGTCTCAGTGACGCATAAGAGTGAGCCAGCAAATTCAAAGCATGTAGCCTCACCCAGTTTCAAAGTCAACTGTCATAACTGTGGTGCAAATCATGAGCCAAAAAAAGAAAAGTGATTAGCTTTTGGTCAACAATGCCAGAAATGCAATAATGGAATAATTTCAAAAGGCTTTGTAAATCAAACAAGGGTCATTCTTTTACTAAAAGGCAACATTCAAAGACACAAGTTGATCAATTAGAAAGCTGTGACCCTACTTTTTATGTTCATGGCATGTCTGTGCTTAATGAAACAGTCAGTGCATGAGATTTATGGGCAAAGAATGAAGTATTTTGTAATGTTAGGATAAATGGAAGACCATAGAGCTCTAAGCTGACACAGGTTCAAAGTGCAACGTTATGTCGGCAGAAACATCTGCTAGAATAAGTGCTGATGAGGAGCTTGATTTGGCAAAGTGTGCAAAGCTTGTTGCTTATGGTGGTGAGGAAATTCAAACAGAAGCTTCAGTAGTGCTTTCATGTTACTCTGGTGGGAACAGTTATTACTTGCAGTTTTATGTGGTCAAGAGGCACGTACAGTCATTATTAGGCCTCAGTGACAGTTTGAAAAAGGGACTGTTTTCATTTTAAAAGGAAGTGCACCATATTAGGTTGAACGACCACTGTTCTAATTTCACATAGTCTGTTTTATTTTTTTTTATCTGTGTTGATCTTTTCTTAGACAAACTAGGCAAACTCACAGTTGTGTACTCCATAAAGTTGGACTCCAAAGTCAATCCAGTTATGAGGCCATCCCAGAAAGTTCCAGTAGCTATGCAGAAAAGAGTCAAGGCTGAGCTAGATAAAATGGTGCAGCAAGGTATAATTTGTCCAGTTGCAGAACCTACTGACTGGGTATCTTCCATGGTCATTGCTCATAAGAAAAGTTCAGATGATATCAGAATATGTATTGATCCACGAGATTTGAATAAAACACTGAAAAGACCTCATCATCCAATGCATACAGTCAAAGAAGTCGCTGTTCTCATGCCAAATGCCACTGTTTTTTCTGTCTTAGATGCAAAGAGTTCATTTTGGCAAATTGTGCTACATCAAAAAACCTCATTACTAACGACGTTCAGTACTCCTTTTGGCAAGTACAGATTTTTAAGTATGCCATTTGGGATATAAAATCTGCCAGTGAACTCTTCCTGCATGCAATGGAACATATTTTTTCTGGGTGTTCATGTGCTATCATAGTAGATGATATTCTAGTAGGAGGTAATGGTGAATCTAAGCATGACAGAAACCTCAAGATAGTTCTGGGAAGAGCACCTGAAGTGAATCTTAAGCTGAATCCTCAGAAGTGCAAGTTCAGGCAATGAGAAGTTATGTATGTTGGTCATTTATTTACCAGTTCAGGCTAATGACCAGATCCTTTAAAGCAAACAGCTATTCTTGAGATATCAGCTCCAGACAATGTTCAAGCCCTACAACATTTTCTTGGCAAGGTTAGCTACCTAGGCAAGTTCATTCCAGACCTTAGCCAACTTTCAGGACCACTTAGTGAGCTGACATGCGAAGATGTATCTCGGTCATGGTTAGAACAGCACCAAAGAGCAGTAATTCCTCAAGAGGGTAGACAGTAACCTGTGCATCCAAAACTGTAACCCAAACTGAAATGCACTATGTGCAGATAGAGAACGAACTCTTGGCAATTGGGTTTGCATGTTCTAAGTTACATGATTATGGTAGACCTATCCAAATCAAAACAGATCACCAACCTCTAGCCACTATTTTGAGAAACTGTATGCATACAGCTCCTGCCAGATTGCAATGTATGATGCTCAAATTGCAAAAGTATAATTTTAATCTTGTCTATACAACAGACAAACTTCTTTATCTTGCTGATAATTAATCCAGATTGCCCAGAAATACCACTAAACAGCATGACAATGAGAAAATTGATTTTGAAGTCATGGAAGTGAGAAATGTTTCTTCCACACACCCTGATGAGCTAAGAAGTCATACAACCACAGATCCAGTTCTTCAGAAACTCAACCACTTCATCAGTCCAGGATGACCATCAATGCAGTCTTGTTTACCAGTGGAAGTGCAACCATACAAGAGAAGAGATTTTGTTTGACAATGGTATCATCATGAAAGTTCCAAAAGTGATTGTTTCAAAATCCTTGCAGCAAGAGTATATTACTGTGATGCCCATACACTGTTCCACTAATCAAGGAGCCTCAATCCTCAGCACTAGCAGCAGTGAGAGGCGGGCACATTGGGGGCATAACAAGTACACACACACAATAAGGTACAATTCCCCTTAAGAGCACACAGAGATCACAGTCAGTCTCGGGCTGATTTATCCCTTTCTCTCCAGGTCCCTAATAAGACTCCCCACTGGCACAGCTATAGGGTCAAGATCACAGCCTAGTGGTCAATTTAAAACCTCCAGTACCCTTTCTGTCTAACCAGTGCTTCATGTCCCTACCCAAGTAGCTGACACACACACACACTTTAAGATTTGATTTAAATACAAACACACAGACACTCCTGGGGAAGGCTGGCACAGGTTCTCCAGCTGTGCCCCCTTTCTGCCCAGACTATAAGGTAGTACTGACTGCCACCAACCACTAATCCACTAATAACAGCTACTACAAGGCCCTTCCCAAAGGGTGGCCAATTTCAATGTGTAATGTCACTGTTATCCAAATAGTAAGTGTGACTGAACAGCAAGACTATTGGAGTGGCTTAGACAGAATCACCAAATAAATGCAAGTATTCTAGAGCTTAGATTATCTCCTCACAAAACACCCACAGTTGAAAGGTTAAAAATATTTAATAATAAATAATAAAAACACAAGCCAAATCTCATCAAATCAACACAGTGCTAATCAAGATTTCAGAAATCACAGGAACTCATAGAAAATACGAATACAACTATAAAAAATAATAAAAAGCATGAAGACCAGCTCACAGGAACAGACTACACTTTAATATGAGCACTTTCAACGGTGTAAAACCATCTGACTTCTACAGATTAACTGAACATAAAATATTACTTCTTTTTATACAAAACAGCACTTCCTTTTATACAAAAACATCACTTCCTTTTATACAAAATCAGTCACAGGATTCCTGAATAATGCATTTCTTAAAAGCTTTACATTCAAATGAAATAAAATAAAATCCACTACAACACTACACTACCTTCTTCAATACAATCAGGAATGTTTGTGCAACATAGAGTAAATAAAATAAATAAAAAAGTGCAATATGCAAGTTTGGCCATAACCTGTTCATTTACACAAGCCCTGTTAAATACCACTTATTTGAGAATGTCTTCAAATATGAAACTCTGCCTTTAATTTTAGTAAGCTAGAAATGGAGGCTATATCATTGGGTCCAGATGGGTGTGTGGCATCACATCTCAGTTGCCATACTAGCTCCTTGTATTCAAGGAACATTGGGGTGGGTCCCCCCTCCCCTGGTTCACTACTTGTTCCAATGCACTAAATTTAAAGTGGTAGTTGGGAAATTCATGGATATATTTTGTTAAGGCATTATTCATGTTGCCTTTTCGTATGTCATATAGGTGTTGGTAAATGCGTTTATTAAAGGAGTTAACGGTCTTCCCTATATAAAAATTGTTGCATTGTTGGCAAATAGCAACATAAACCAAGCTCTTGCTTAAACAATTAAGATGCTGTTGTAAAGACACTTTTCCATACCCTTTGATGTAAAGAGTGTTGTTTTCCAAAATATGAGGATATTGGGCACAATGTCCACATTTTTTTCATGTGCCTTTTTGTTTTAACAACAACCCCTCTTTCATACAGGTTTTTTATGCTCAGATCTTTTTTGTATATTATCAAAGGTTTCTTCCCTACTTTTTAAAGATTTTCTTCATCACTACTGAAAATTATCCAGTTGTTCACAACCACCTCTCTAATGCTTTCAAAATGGGGGTTATATGATAATATCATGGCATTAGTAAAGGGTTTAACCACATTCCCAGTGTTTTACTTATAACTGTTGCTGTTCTCATTTACACTAGTGCTGCACTCAATAGGGGAAAGAAATGCCTGTTTTGTCTCTTTATCATGACTTCATCCAGTACAGGCTCTATAAAATGACTAGGGTATCCTCTGTTTAACAACATACTTTTTTTAAGCTTTCCATCTCATTTAGGAACACCCTTTCATTACTGACCATTCTAGCTAATCTGACAGCCTGCCCCTTGACTAGAGATATTTTTTGATGTCTAGGATAGCAGCTGTTGAAATGCAATGGAGCACTAGAATAGGTTGGCTTTCTGTATAACCCCAAGTTAAAAGTCTCATTCTCTCTATCCTTGCAAATGATAATGTCCAAAAAGCTGATCATGTCACTACTAGTAGTCATGGTAAATTGTAGGAACTGTGTACTTGTGTTTAAAGAAGTGAAGAATTCACCTAACTGTTCCTTAGAGCCTTCCCAAAAAATAATATATCATCCATGAAGCACCCATAGAACCTACAGTATTTAAACAGTTCTGATTTAAAGACAGTAGTAGTCTCCCATTGAGCCAACACAATATTGGCAAATAGGGGGGCACAAGCCACCCCCATTGCTACACCCATTTTCTGCCTAAACAATTGATTTTCAAAAATAATGAAATTATTTTTCAAAATAAGTTCCATCAGAGTCCTGAACATCAAAATTCTTGAATTACTGAGCTTAGTTCTGGTACATAAAAAATCCTAAAACATTGTGGTGCCATGTTCATGGGGGATTACTGTAAATAAATGTTTGACATTGACTGCAATCAAAATTAGATGATCTGAATAGTATTCCTTGTGTATTTTCTTTAGACAATCTCAAGAGTCCTTGAGTATGTGTGGAAAAAGGACTAAAGTTGCTTTTAGGATATAATCAATGAATTTAGCCAATGTAAACTTTTAGATGTCTTAGCATCAACAATCTGTCTCATTGTGGGGTCATTGATGCATTTATGCATCTTGGGTATCCCACAAATAGTTGGTATACAGGGACTTTACTGTGTGGGGAACTGAGATTTGGTGATAGTAATCTGATTATCAAATAATAAATCATTTAATATGATATATAATATAATAGTCATTTTATAGAACCTGTGCTAGATGAAGTTATGATAAAGAGACAAAACAGGCATTTCTATCCCCTATTGAGTACAGCACTTGTGGAAATGAGAACAGCAGCAGTGATAAGTGAATACACTAGGAATGTGGTTAAACCCTTTACTAATGTCATGATATTATTATATAACCCCTGTTTTGAAAGCATTAGAGAGATGGTTGTGAACAACTGGATAATTTTCAGTAGTGATTAAGAAAATCTTAAAAAAGTAGGGGAGAAACCTTTGATAATATACAAAAAAGATCTGAGCATTAAAAACCTGTTGGAAAGAGGGGGTGTTGTTAAAACAAAAGGGCACATGAAAAAATTTGGACATTGTGCCCATTGTCCTTATATTTTGGAAATCAACACTGTTTACATCAAAGGGTATGGTAAAGTGACTTTATGACAGTGTCTTAACTGTTTAAGCAAGAGCTTGGTTTATGTTGCTATTTGCTAACAATGCAACAATTTTTATATAGGGAAGACTATTAACTCCTTTAATAAATGCATTTACCAACACCTGTATGACATACGAAAAGGCAACATGAATAATGCACTAACAAAACATATCCATGAATTTCCCAACCACCACTTTAAATTCAGTGCATTGGAACAAGTAGTGAACCAGGGAAGGGGGAGACCCACCCCATTGTTCTTTGAATACAAGGAGCTAGTGTGGCAACTGAGATGTGATGCCACACACCCACCTCGACTCAATGATATAGCCTCCATTCCTAGCTTACTAAAATTAAAGACAGATTTTCATATTTGAAGACATTCTCAAATAAGTGGTATTTAACAGGGCTTGTGTAAATGAATAGGCTATGGCCAAACTTGCATATTGCACTTTATTTATTTTATTTATTCTATGTTGCACAAACATTCCTGATTGTATTGAAGAAGGTAGTGTGGTGCTGTAGTGGATTTTATTTTATTTCATTTGAATGTAAAGCTTTTAAGAAATGCATTATTCAGGGATCATGTGACTGATTTTGTATAAAAGGAAGTAATGTTTTGTATAAAAGGAAGTGATGTTTTATGTTCAGTTAATCTGAAGAAGTCAGATGGTTTTAAGCTGACGAAAGTGGTCATATAAAAGTGAAATCACAAGAACTTTAAAACAATATTGTAGGATAGTCTGACATAAATATAGAAAACAGCTAGACTAATCTGTCTAAATTCCTATCTAACTCTAAGAGAAACTATATCCTAAATAACTTTACTTACAAGACAAAGTACTGGTGAGTTATCAGCTTCAGACAAAATCCAAAATGCCCAATCTTTCTCTCTGAGAAAGTCTTAAATTGATAACACCCATTACTGCTGAGTCATTTCATATTACATCATTTTTATCACTTCTTCTTTAGTTCCCAGGCTAACAGAAACTCAAAATTTACATTTCTCTGTAAGCTGCACCTGACCAGGAAGCCACAGCAATAACAGAGACTTTTACATGTAAAATCTAGTGACTATCTATTTCTTAAATAATAGAAAGAATTTGCTAGCCCAGACATCCTCTATCTCAGCTTGAGATCAAATACAGTTGTAATTCTTTACTTAACAGCTTTCCTCCAGCCGAGTGCACTGTGGTTACATTTTTGAAGTTCAGCATATAACACAATTTTTTATATTTAGTTTTCTTTACATTTGTAAATCAAGCCTGTGGATTATATTATAGCAATATTTAAAAATAACATATAATTATTTATAAAATTCTATCTAGTTAGGCTAGAAGCCTTCACACATATCCCCCCCAGAGAACCCAAGCTAGTTTTTCAAATGACCCTTGAGACAAGTTACTTGAGAGGGATAGGTCTATCTGGGTAGACCTTACCCCATTCCCTGTCTTGAGAGCCCATCTGCATTGGCATTGCTAATTCCACTGCAGTGCTGCACTGACATATCTATCATATGCTTGCAACCCTAGGCTCCATCTTAGCAACTTGGTATTTTGCTGGCTGGCTCAGTGTAACTATGTTAGGGGATTGTGATCTGTAACTACAGTGAATTTTTTCCATACAGATAAAGCTGAAGGTTCTGCAGTGCCCACACTATGGCTAGACATTCCTTTTCTACAGCTGCATAGCATTCCTCCCTGGGTTGGATCCTACAACTGAGATAAACCCCTGGGTGCTACTTTCCCTCCAAAGAAATCAGGCTAAGTAAATCTCCCACCCCATGGTTTGAAGCATCTACTTGCACAACAATGTTTTTGCTGTAATCTGGACTGGCTAACACAGGGGGTCCTCCCAAAGCTTCTTTACGTTTCTGGAATGCCTGCTCACATGCTATGGTCCACACTGCCTTATCTGGCCTGTTATTTCTTGTCAGGTCTGTGAGGGGAGCATGAATGGCTTTCACTTTGGCAGGTTCTGGCCTGATGTTACCCCTCCCCACTCTATGTTCCACGTAGGAGATTTCTGCCATACCCACCTGACATTTGTTCAGCTTAATGGTCAACCCTGCCCTCTGTAGTCTGCCCAGCATCTCCAAGATATGTTGAATGTGCTCTTTCCAGGAATGGCTGTAGATGGCAATATCACCTATGTAAGCAAGGGAAAACCCTCCTGCTCCTGCTAGGATATGATCTACCAACCTCATGAAAGTTTCTGCAGCATTTTGTATCCCAAATGGCATCTTTGTGAACTCATACAAGCCAAAAGGAGTCACAAAGGCTGACCTATCTCTAGCACTAGGAGTCAAGGGCACCTGCCAGTAACCCTTGGGAAGATCAATGGTGGTAAGATACTTAGCCCCACCCAGCTGCTTTAGGGCTTCATCTGTCATAGGCATGGGGTAAGTATATGACTCTTTGTGACTGTTTAATTTCCTGTAGTCCACACAGAACCTGGTGCTGACATCCTTCTTTGGCACCAGCACCACTGGGGAGGCTCAGGGACTGTTGCACTCTTGAATTACCCCTAGATCCAATATTTCCTTTATCCCCTCCCTCAGACTCTGCTTGACTTTCTCAGGCACCATATAAGGGTCCTGCCTAATGGGCCTTTGGGGTCCTATATCCACCTGTTGCATCACCATGTGGGTGCACCCTGGTTTCCCAGTGAACATGTCCCCAAACACATGTAACACTGCACGGATGTCTCCAACCTGGATAGAAGATAGCTGCTGGGCCATTGCTACCCCTTCCACTGAGGTGTCAGTCTGAGCCTCACTGAGGAGATCATTCCCCAGATCTCCCTCAGACTTCTCCTGCAGTCCACTGCAAATACGCAGCCCAAGGGCCTCCCTATTATCGTAAGGTTTCATCACATTAACATGGTACAATTTGTGCCCCTGCCTCCTGCCTAGCGGTTCTACCATGTAGTTAATATCACTGACCTTCCTTACCACCTTGTAGGGTCCCTCCCAGGCTGCTTGCAGCTTGTTGTGTCTGACAGGAATGAGAACCATTACCTGCTGGGCTACAGCATACTCCCTAGTTCAGGAATTCCTGTCATACCAGACCTTTTTCTGCTGTTGAGCTTCTGCCAGGTTCTCCTGGGCCAAGCCTTTGAGTTCCCTGAGCCTTGTCCTGAGATTAAGGACATATGCCGCAACAGACTCCTTGTGAGATTCACATTCACCTTCCCTCTCATCACAAATTAAATCTAGAGGCCCCCTCACCCTATACCCATACAACAACTCAAAGGGTGAAAAACCTGTGGATTCCTGGGGAACCTCTCTGTAAGCAAACAATAGATGGGGCAAATATTTGTTCCACTCTCTTATAAACTCGTCTGCAAATGCCCATAGCATGGACTTGATTGTAGAGTTTAACCTCTCAACAAGACTATTAGGCTGGGGGTGGCAGGGGTGGTCTTTAGGTGCTTCACCCCACAGTACTTCCACAGGCAAGCCAGCAGGTCTGACATGAAATTGGCACCTCTGTCAGTCAGTATTTCTTTTGGGAAATCTTCCCTGCTGAAAACTTCTAATAAAGCATTTACCACCTTTTCCACCTCAATGGAGGACAAAGCCACTGCCTCATGATGTCTTGTAGCATGATTTACTACCACTAGGATATGTTTTTCCCTGTGGAACTTAGGGTACTCAGAGACTCCACCATATCCATAACTACCCACTGAAATGGCTCCTCATAATCACAGGCCAAGGCATCAAAGGAGCTCTCACCTTGTCTCCTGCCTTCCTACCATTTGGCACTGCTCACAGGACCTGCAGTACCCTGTTACATCTTTGAAAATTCCAAGCCAGTAGAAGTTCTGCATAATATGTCTCTTTGTACGTTTTAACAAAGTTTGCAGATGACAGCAAACTGGGAGCCATTACTGAATCCCCAAATGATGTGGACATTCTACAAAAGGGCCTTACAGAAACAGATGCTTGGTGCCAGAGCCATGGGCTCAAGCTCAATGCCAAGAAATGTATAGTTATCCCCTTTGGAAAAAAACATGTACCCATGAATTACCATATAGGTGGCAGTACACTAAACACTGTAAGTGTGATTAGAGATTTAGGGACACAGGTGGACAGTAGTCTCACCTTCGATAACCACATTGCCACAACAGTCAGGAAATCCTTCTATGTTACACACCTCATCATGAAGGGCTTTTCATCCAGAAAAAAGGAGGTCATTGTCTCACTGTACTCATCCCTCATTAGACCCATTATAGAATACAATGCCCCGTTTGGTATGTACCTCTCAAGACATCTGCAACAACTGAAAAGACCACAGAAATACCTCACTAAAAGAATCACAGGCCTAAAGCAGATGCCCTACGCTGACCGCCTTAAAAAATTCCAGCTATACTCTGTCGCATATCATCTACTCAGAGGCAATCTCTGCTTAACATACAAGGCCATGTCAAACCCAGAGCTGTTGGACATGCTACACTTAAAGAAATCCCAATCCCTCAGAGCCACACGCTCCAGGGATCTAAATCTTGTCATCACAATAAACAAAACATGCTGGAGGGATAGGTTCCTGACCCAGAGACTCTCCAGACTCTGGAATAGATTGCCTATACATGTCAAGCAGAGTGCCTCCTTGGTCCTCTTCAAAAGGAACCTTAATGATTGGAAGGGAGAGAGGAAATTCACCCCAGGGTTCACGTCAGTCGCCCTGCTAGACAGGGGTCCAGGGAAGTAAATAGTGTGGGAAGAAATAGCCAGGGAATTGTTATAGCTAGGCTTGTATAGGCCCTAGGACTGATAGCCTAGTACCAACCTATGAACCTATGAACCTATGAATTATGCCCATATGACCTGCAAAGGAATATCATGGACTATGGCTAAAAGTGTCAGACGGTAGGCTCTAGGCATTACCAACTACTGTATACTCTCACCTTCTAGCCCTCCTTCAGGGGTCCATTCTCTATACAGTAACCCTTTTTCCCAGTATACAGATCCCCCCTTCCCTTGAGAATCAGGTGCCTCACTAGCTACCTGTCTCGGCCTTATAATGTAGGGTCTGAGAGCTGAGCCTGTCTCCACTGTCTCTTTGTAACCCTTCCCAGCTCCCCTTCTACAGGAAGTCTGGCATCCTCTGACAGTGGTGCCTCACTGTCGGCCAGGGTACTAATACTCACTTCTGCCTTTAGAGTCACTCTGTCCAAGGCAACATCAATACCCACAAGCAGCTGTTAATCACCTTCAGTCTCACTGCTACAGTGTAGCTGCCTCCCTGAAGTAACCACCTCACCAGTCCTGGCTGCAAACGTGTGGCCTGCCTGGGTCTCCCTCAGGCTGCCAGACCCACAGTGTTGTCTCCAAGCCTGACAGTGTGTAACTGCATGAGCACATGGTACTGCATTATCAAAATCATTCCCTATCAGGACATCTGCAAGGATATCCTCAAACACACCTACTTGCTGGGTTCCTTTTCTACCCTCTCAGTCAAGGTGAACCCTAGCCAAAGGTATTTAGAATGGGGTCTCTCCTAAAGCTCTGACTGGAGAAGATTGCTTAGACAAGTAATGCTCCTCTGTAACCACTGCAGGCTTTACAATGGTTATGTCAGAGACTGTGTCTCTCTTAGCAATGTCCTTTTTGCCATTCACTACAATAGGATATAACCTTTGGTGGTAGTTTGCCACCCTTGTTGTCTCAAGACAACCTACTGTTGGCATTTTGTCCTTCCAACTTACTGGCTCCCTCACCTTTTGGTCCCCACCTTGCCCCCATGGACATCTATATGCCACATGGCCCCACTGGTATCATTTAAAACATTTAAACATTCTAAAGACATTCTGGAGCATTGCTCCGCTAGTCTCCACTGAAAACAGGATCTGTGGAACCTAGTCGGACTTTCCCGGTTAACAAATGTTAAATAAATAAAAATAAATAAACCTAGGTCCTGAACATGTACCTGGACTAGTGGCTTCCCTTGCTACTGGCAGATTCTGTTGGGGTAGTCTGGGTTGCACACCATGTGTTCCTGTGGACCCATGAGCAGCACTGCATATCCCTTTCCTGTGCAGTGATGCCCTGCTTGCTAGGTATAGGTCTTCCTACTTCCCAACTCATCTGAAGTAGCACATTGTCTTTCTGCTAACCAGATCCTCATGTCCTCAGGCACAGCACTATGGGCTTGTTCCCTCACCAAAAGGTCTGCCAACCCAAAAAAAAGTGGTGACCTGATATCCACTCACCAACCTGTGAAAATGAGTGCATAGTTCAACAACATATTTACACACACTTTCATCTGCCTTGCGTCTATGCTGACAAAACGTTTTTCATATAAGCTTCAGGTGTTAGCTTAAAACATTCTATTAAGCAATTCTTAACAGCAGTATAATCAAAAAATTCAGAATCGGGTAGTTTAGACGGCACAGTTACAGCTTTACCATGGAGTAAGGGGGTCAGGAACTGTACCCAGAGCCTTTGGTCAACATCATACTGTTTACATACCCTCTCAAACATATGAATAAAATTATCAAAATTATCCCCCTATGGAAACTGTGGAAGAAATTTACTGACCTTTTGTGCTTCTGGGGTCCAGTAACTCCCTTCCCCATTACCACCATGACTCTGTTGAGGAGTCAGCATCTCCTTTTCATGCTGCCCCTGCCTCTCCTTCTCCTCAGCTTCCAGGCGTAGCAATTTATCATTCTCCTCGGCCTGTAGACGTCTCAGTCTCTGCTGATTCTGTTTCCAAATGCCTGGCCTCCAACTCAAGTCTCTTTAGCTCCAGATGGATTTTTAAGTCCTCTGCAGAAAGGTTGAGCTGCCCATTCTCTGAGTGTTGTACATCTCCACGGCTAGTTTGATCGTCCTCCTGGTTGCTATTTTCTGATGCAGCTGTGAGCAAAGCAGCAATCATGTCTGCTTTAGTCAGGTTTCTATGCACCAGTCCTTTCGTCTGGCACATCTCAGCCAGCTGGCTCCTTGTCAACTTACAATACTCCTCTGCTGACATGGTTGACTGCTCTCCCTGACTAACTAAGCTAACAAAAGAAATAAAACAATTGTGATCTGAACTCTGAATATTCACTACGTGGCCGATTTAGAGTACAAAAACACCTTCAGTGATTACTGTACACAAGCTACAAGAATTCACTATCCACACCACTACAACCCAATTATTATGTGATGTGGCTAACTCACCACTATCAAACAATTAATACTTGATGTGGATATACCACCACTGCCAAACAATTAATATGTGGTGCACGTGCACTGTGCCAGTAATCAAGGAGCCTTAGTCCTCACCTCTAGCACCATTGAGGGGTGTGCACATTGGAGGGATAACAAGTACACACACAGTAAAGTACAATTTCCCTTAAGAGCACACAGAGATCACAGTCAGTCTGGGGCTGGTTTCTCCCTTTCTCTCCAGATCCCCAATAAGACTACCCACTGGCATAGCTATAAGGTCCAGATCTCAGCCTAGTGGTCAAGCTAAAACCTCCAGCACCCTCTCTGTCTAACCAGTGCTTTGTGTCCCTGCCCAAGTAGTGACACACACACACTTTAAGATTTGATTTGTATACAATCAAACAGACACTCCTGGGGAAGGCTGGCACAGGTTCTCCAGCTGTGCCCCTTTCTACCCAGACTATAAGGTAGTACCAACTGCCACCAACCACTAACATCAGCCACTATAAGGCCCTTCCCAAAGGGTGACCAATTTCACTGTGCAATGTTACTGTTATCCAAATAGTAAGTGTGACTGAGCAGCAAGACTATTGGAGTGACTTGGACAGTATGACCAACTACATGCAAGTATTCTAGAGCTTAGATTATCTTTACACAAAACAGCCACATTTAAATAGTTTAAAAATTATTTAATAATAAATAAAAACACAAGACAAATCTCATCAATTCAATGCAGTGCTAATCAAGAGTTCAAAAATCACAGGAACTTTAAAACAATATTGTAGGATAGTCTGACATAAATATAGAAAACAGCTAGACTAATCTGGCTAAATTTCTATATAACTGTAAGAAAAACTATGTCCTACATAACTTTACTTACAAGACAAAGTACTGGTGAGTTGTTGTTACCTTCAGACAAAATCCAAAATGCCCAATCTTTCCCTCTGAGAACGTCTTAAATTGATAACACCTAGTACTGCTGAGTCATTTCACTTTGCATTTTTATCACTTCTCCTTTAGTTCCCAGACTAACAGAAACTCAAAATTTATATTTCTCTGTAAGCTGCACCTGGCCAGGAAGCCACAGCAATAAAATACACTTTTACATGTAAATTCTAGTAATTATCTCTATCTTAAACAATAGAAAGAATTTGCTACCCCAGACATCCTGTCTCCGAGCTTGAGATCAAACACAGTTGTAATTCTTTAGTTAACAGCTTTCTTCCAGCAGGGTGCACTGTGGTTGCATTTTTGAAGTTCAGCATATAACACAGTTTTCTTACATTTAGTTTGCTTTACATTTGTAAAACAAGCCTGTGAATTATATTAATATTTACAAATGACATACATTTATTTACAATATGCTATCTAGCTAGGTTGGCAGCCTTCACAAATACCATCTTGCATCATGGACCCCAGGAACTGATTCTACCAAAAAAGCAGTGAGAGGACTGGTATTTTTGCCTTCTATGTCACAAGATATTGAGATAGTACTTTCATTTTGTTCTGTATCTAATAGTACTAAGCCACATCAACAAAAAGAACCACTTCAGATAAACCAGATTCTTGAACTACCTTGGTCAACAGTAGCTACAGACATTTTCAAATGGAATGGTCAACATTACTTAGTGTTAGTAGACTCCTATTCCAATCGGTTCAAAATCAACCTATTTCCTAACCTAGCATCCATTACTGTCATTACTAAGATGAAGTATCATTTTGCAGTCCATGGTAGTCTGCACAAAGTTATTAATGACAATGGTACACAGTTTACAAGCCAGCAGTTCAAAAGATTTGCTGAAGAGTTGAACTTTTCTCATGTCATGAGTATCCCTGAGGACCCGCAGTCAAATGGTTTGGCAGAACATGCAGTTCAAAGTGTGAAACAATTACTAGAGAAGTTGAAATGAGACATTAATGATGTTTTCTTAAATCTCTTGAATCTCAGAAATGTTCCTCATTATAAACACCTTGGTTCACCTGCATATAGACTTCTGTCAAGTCAAACCAGAACCATATTAGCAATTAGTAGTTCATTATTGGCTCCATGTATCAAGAACAACAGATCAGTGTAAGCTAATCTGTTGAAGAAACGCTGATCCTCGAAGTGCTATTATGATAAGACCAGCAAACTGCCGAATCCATTATGAGAAGGGGAGATGGTGAAGATGCAGACAGCCAAAGGTTTTGATCAGATTGGTGTCATGAAAAGTTTATGTCTAGAGCTGAGCTCACACATTGTTGAATTGCAAGGAGCAGAACTTAGGCAGAATTGGAGACATCTGATTCCACTGTCACAGCCTGTATTGCAGTATCATACCTGCGAAAAAGGCTCTATATCTCGGAGTGAGTTATCCAGCATTCCAATTCCAGAGGATGCTCCAGTAAATATCCATGTTCCTGTGAAGAATCCTGAAACTCCTGAAGCAAACTGTTCACCAAAGACTGTCCCTGTTGCTAAACCCAGTTCTGATTGCTATATCACTGAATCCGGTCATATTTCCAGACCATGTTCCAGATACACAACAAGTTGGACATAAAACATGAATGCTGTGTTTATTTTTTTATTGTCTATACCACTGGATGTTTCTTTTCAAACATCATTATATTATGGCCAGTTCATTAAAGAGGCAGGATATAGATCAATATGTATGTACACCTTTAAGAAGCTATCCAAGGGCTTGCACAGGTGTATAAATACTGAGTACCTGTGAGCCTGACTGCCATTTTGTTGTAAGCTGTTCAGCTGTAACCATGTATGTCTGAGTAGTCTGTCAGTTAATCAGTTTGTTTATAATTTATACTGCTGCTATCCATCCTGATGTGTTTCTGTGTAATAAAGTATATAAATGAACTATCGCGTTTGTTCATCTTTAATGGGAAACAAGATGAGCAACATCATGCTTGTTGAAAAACACAAAACTGAAAATGCACAAAACATCAAAAACAGAGCATTTTTAAAGGGGGCAAGCACCCATGCAACACACATCCCCATCACTTTGCTTATATCTACTGATTCCTCAGTCTCACAACCATGGGAAAAGAGAAATACCCTGCAAGGGAGAAAAATTTGATTGTACAACTGTGGTCTCACAGTACCATTGATTAATAAAAACACTTTCTGGGGCTTTTGGAGGATTGGGATCAGAGAGTTTGCATTCAAAGATTTACCATTTGTTAAATGGTTGATCTCTTTGCAGTACTACCCGAGTTATCTCAGTTCAAAGACGTGAGCGATGAACTTCCAATCTTTCTGAATAATTACATGCAATGAGGTCAGGGTTGAGAAGATAATACCTATCATCAAAGAAAGACAGAACTTAAGATGTGGAAATGACTGTTATAATTATGAATACTATTGATACTTTGAGCGGTACTTATAAAGATGGCGGAGAAAATGGCAGCATTAAAATACAAAAAAAACAAGAAACTATGTATGACTGTGTACAATACATGTCTAGAAATAGTGTAAAAAGTAGGAATAAAAAGAGAACATTCAAAGTACAGATCAATGAGAAGAACCATGGGTCCTCTTGGCCATAGTGGGAGAAATGTATTAATGAAATAATAAAAAGTGGCAAACAGGAAAGGCAAATAGAAAAATGAGTAAGTTAATCTGTTGAGTCTGTACTTAAGTTTTTGATCATTAGAAGAAGATGAATAGCTCGCTGGTTAGATAAGACAGTGTGAGTCAACAAATAAGCCTTTTAGCTTTCATTGAAGGCTCACATTAATCATATGGACAAAATAATGCATCTGATGGAAGATAAGAGATGACAGCTAAACTCATAATACTAACCATGCTCTGTTACATGACTGCAGTTAGCAAAAGCCATTATAAAACACAAATGTTAAACTGGTGCTAGGATACTGCCATGGAAGCATGACACTACTTGTACTATTACTGATAAACTGACTTGAGAAGGACACACTGCAAGACATTAAGAATCAGGAAGACATTTTGCTATTGGGTATCATGGATTACTCCAGAATGTAAATGCTGTGAAAGCAACACAAGTGAAGGCAACACAAGTGAATTATTTAATGTTTGTCTGTGTGTGTGTGTGTGTGTGTGTGTGTGTGTGTGTGTGTGTGTGTGTGTGTGTGTGTGTGTGTGTTTTGTGTGTTATGTAATAATTGCATCATATCTGGGATTAGTTTTTTTTCCTTGCATTGCATCTACTAAATGCAGGGATAGGCTCCATTTCTCTTTATGGTCTTGAAATTAGTGAAGCTAGTTACTACATAAAAAATAAATAATTAAACAGAGTAGCAGCTAGAAAATTATTACAGTCTGAGAATAATTGTAAATGGCTTGCTTTTACACGAAGAAGTCTGCATGGAGACTGTGGTAAAGTATACAAGGTATGGGGGATAGGGTCAATTGGTTATGTGACATGTGACACATGGAAGTGTAGCTGTACATTGTTAAGGCTCACTGCACACAACAATCTTAGATATGACCAGGTATACACAGGAAAGGATAGGTGTTAATGCAAAATCCTCAGTCTCACAGAATGTAGATGTCAGCTCCCACTTACAGCTAACCTGAATGTCTCCCTGGAAATTAACACCTTAGAAGGCTGCAACCAAGAGGGAAAAAGAGATTCACTGAGCAGCCAGGAGGGCAGTGCTCAGTCATAAGAGCAGGAGACTGGACCAAAAAAATATAAAACAAAACTGACAGGTGATTTAGAGGTATCCCTCAGCACTAACTCTACTACGTAGCCAGTATATCCATCTCTTGATTACTTTGAGGCAGTTGATGTAGCAGAACTCCCAACATCAAGATATGCTTCAGTAATCAAGCTGTTTTATTTTGACAAATAACATTTTGCTGGAAAATTGCTATTTATTTTCCTAATAGTAGCATTTTTAACTTATACCAATGTCAGAGAAGTGAATAAAGACTATCTCATCAAAAGTCAGCTGCTCAGTGATTTATAACCATATATAATTACATCTTGATAACAGCATACAAGCAATTGTGGATGATAACAAATTGACCGAAAAGTATAAAAACTGGCTAAGGATTCACAAATACTAGAAAAATGAACAAGGCACTGGCTACATAAGAAAAAGGGTAAAGCAGTTTATAGTGGGAAGATATATGTTTACAGAGTATTTGGAGGCAGTATTTTGCACTGGCTATGAACCACCAAATAAGGTTTGGAAACAAACCAATTTGTCCAGGGACAGCTTTGGGAGAGGGTCATGTAGGAATAGTAATGAGAGTTAAGATGGCAGTGGAAGAAAGTTAGTGTGGGAGGAAGGGAAGGGTTAAATTGGAAAAGTAGGAGGGTTGGGAGGAAATGAGGTAAGTGAAAGGAGAGGCTTAACTGGTTTTGTGTGAGTGCAACTGGGTAAGGGATCAGATTTTGCAGTAAATTTGCTGTAGCAAGTGTTACATCCGTGATGACCTGTAGGTACTGTTGTGTCCAGGTAGGTCTCGGGTTAATACTAGAGGGCATGGTGGTTCATATTAGTAGGTATATGTTTTTTCCATGCTTTGTAGTAGGTGGTTCTAGGGGGGTTGGTGTTGGATGTTGGATTTCAAGTAATGGTTTTAAAGTTTGCTGGTCATTAGTGGTTTGGGATCCTGGTGGTGTTTCGGGTTGTGGTGATGTGTGTGGTTTGGCCATGTGTGCTTCAGACGGAGAGTTGTTGAGCCACTGATTCCACATGATTGTAAACTGTGTGAGTGATATGGCATACCTTCAATAATGGTTGTAGTGTGGAAGTCACAGTAGGTGCATCTTTGATATTGGTTGTGGGTCTCATTCTTAGCTGGTGGTGTATACTCTCATTCATGATACTTTTGTGTGGTTTGGATTGGGAAATGCCCAGTATTCTGAGGTAACTGACAGTTTTTTGAGAGACCTTGAATTCTTAGGTTCATAGGTTCATACTAGGCTATCTGACCTAGGGCTTTTATAAGCCTAGCCAGAGTGTGTTTGGCTTTCACCACCCATTTTAAATTAATTTTGCTATGCCTTTTTTTGAGGTTAGTATACTGTGCCTCTGTCTAACAGTGACACAGAAGTGATAGCCGGGGTAAACCTATGATCTCCCATCCACTCATCAAGATTCCTCTTGAAGAGAGTCAATGTAGGACTCTGCCTAACCTGGACTGGGATTTTATTCCAGAGTGAAGGGAGCCTCTGGGTTATGAATCTGTCCCTACAGCATGTCCTATTTATTTCAGTGCTGAGGTTCAAGTCTCTCGAGCAAGTAGCTCGATGGGATTTGGATTTTCTGAGGTGCAGCATGTCCATTAATTCCGGGTTGGACATGGCTTTATACGTCAGGCACAGATCGCCTCTGAGCAGGCGGTATGCCACTGAGTAGAGCTGGAGTTTCTTTAACCGGGCAGCATATGGCATCTGTTTGAGCCCTTTGATCCTCTTGGTGAGGTACTTTTGGGGTCTTTCCAGTTGCTGTAGGTGTCTGGTAAGGCACATCCCAAAAGGGGCATTGTACTCAATTATGGGCCTGATGAGGGATGAGTAAAGAGGCACGATGACCTCCCCTGATCTAGATGTGAATCCTTTCATGATTAGGTGGGCTATATAAAATGTTTTTCTAACCACTTTGGCCACGTGGTTGTCAAATGAGAGATTGCTGTCAACTTGGGTCCCCAGGTCCCTAATGACTTCTTCTGTACTTAATGGATTGCCACCTATGTGGTAATTTGTGGGCACTTTGTTTTCGCCAAAGGGGATGACTATACACTTTTTGGCGTTTAGCTTGAGGCCATGGCTCTGGCACCAGTTGTCTGTTTCTATGAGGCCCTTTTGGAGGATGCTTGTGTCAGCTGGAGAGTTGATTATGGTGCCCAGTTTGCAGTCATCTGCGATCTCGGTCAGCCACAGTCCTTCTGTGTTGGCCTGTACTGCCGAGAAATATATACCAAACAAGAGAGGTCCCAGGACTGAGCCTTGTGGGACGCCACTTGTAACTGGTTTGGAGTCTGACATGGCTCCAGCAATTCTAACCATGTGGGTTCTGTCCTTGAGCCAGTTTGCAACCCATCTAGTGACATAGGGGTTTATATTTAAGCTGGTGAGCTTATCTATAATGCCCGAGTGGGGTATTGTATCGAAGGCTTTTGCGAGGTCCAGGTAGGCTGTGTGGACCACCTTCCCCTCGTCAATGGCCTTGGTGACTGTTTCAAAGAAATTGACCAGGTTTAAGAGGCAGGATCTGCCCTTAACAAAGCCAAACTGGGTAGGATTCAGTGTCTGTAGGTCCCCAATATCTTTATTTATGAGGTCCATGATGATCCTTTCCATAGCTTTGCAGACCAAGCTAGTCAGGCTTATGGGGCGATAGTTTCCAGGATCCATTGAGGCACCACCTTTGTGGAGAGGGACCACTGTTGCTGTACGCCACTCTTTGGGTACATATCCTGTAATAAGGCTAACACTGAACAGTAGTTTTATGTTTGGGTTTAGCTCTTCTTGGAGTTCATGTAGGATGCAGCCCGGGACACAATCTGGTCCCATTGATGCTGTGTTTTTTTGCTTTGGAGAGGGTGGCTCTTACCTGAGCATCTGAGATGTCAGGGGGGCAGCACTCTGTTGGGATAGATATTTGCCCTTTTCATGGGGAGGGGGGGGAGAAGTTTGCACTGAACCTGTCAGCTAGGATGTTGGCAATGTCTGTGGGCTCAGTGTATTTTTTGTCATTTTGGACTAATTCTGAGCATATCTGGGAATTCCCACCCAGGATCCTAACATAATTAAAGAAAGCCTTGTGATTATCCTTAGTGTCCTGTGCAATTTTTCTCTCGAAGCTGGCCTTATAGTTTTTTGCTAATACTGATCAGAGATGCCTTCCCTTTTTGGGATTTTGCTCTATCATGCAGTAGCTTCCTCCTTCTATTGTGTAGTTTGTTTATGGCCTGGGTCCACCAGACAGGACGTCTGCCTTTGGAGGATTGGGTCTTGGTTTTATTTGGGATTGCATGATCCATGCATTCCTGAAGGTGTTCATAGAATGCGTTTTTAAAGGATTCTGCGGTCTGTGCCGTATTTTCCACAGGCCCGGGGGCTTTGAAGGATTTCGCCTTGGTTTTGAGGCATGTGAAATTTGCTTTAGAGAAGTTTTTCACTGTGGTTTTCTGGGCATGGGGTGGGGTCGGGATATGAATATCCAGTGAGATTAGTTTATGGTCTGATCTTACCTGTGAGGGATACACTTCTGGTCTGGAGCATAGTGTCCCCATGTTGGTGATGATCAGGTCCAGTATGTTTTCCCCTCTTGTGGGAGTGGTAACAAGTTGTTCCATAGCATTTGAGTTTATAAATTCTAGGAACCTTTGGGCTAGGGTGTTGGAGCTAGAGTAATGCTCCCAGTCTATGTTTGGGTAGTTGAAGTCACCCAATATAATGGTGTTTGGAGAGACCTTCATATTTTCCAGTATTCTCAGAAAGGCCGAGTGGGGTTCCTGTGTTTGGGAGGGTGGTCTGTAGCAGGCTATAAACTGGAAGGCAGTTTTACCCACAGTTAGTTGCACATGGATAGTCTCTGATGCTTCGTGCTGTGCCACCAACCTGGAGGTGTGGGTATCTTTGACGAATATTGATACTCCCCCTCCTTTTGTGGTTCGGTTCAAGTTTTGGGGCTGAAAAGCATGGTATGAGGTATAACCTGGTAGTGCTGGGGTGCTCTCGGGAGCCTTGAACCAGGTTTCTGTTACTACACAGATATCGATGTTCTCCATGCTAAGGAGAGTTTCGAGTGCATGCATCTTGAGGTTTAGACTTCTGGCATTGAGTAGCATTACTCTTAGTTTCTTATCCCTTGTGATACCTATGGAGGTGGGTTTGTCTTTTGAGCCTTGCCTAAAAAAGGCACTATGGGGGTAGCAAGAGCCTTTGCCAATATCCGAAAGCCCAGGGGTGACAGGTGCAAGCCATCCCTAGCGAAGCATCGTGGCTTGTCGAGCATGTCATCCCAGGCTGACAGGCATTGGATCCCCTTTGAATGACACCAACACTTAAGACAATTGTTGAAATTGATCATCTTGTCTTCATATTTTGGCATCATTCTTGGTGAGGGTAAGATGCTACTCAAGGTCAGGGTCATACCGGCCTGGGCTACATGCTCAGAGAGCTCCTCTATGTCTCTTTTCATGTAGTCCAGGGAGGTACGTATCAGGTCATTCACACCAGCATGGACAATGACTGAGTCATATTTGTACTTGCCTTGGAGTGACCTGAGTGCTTGTGTTATGTGGCGGATCCTAGCACCCGACAGGCAGCTCACCGTGACCTTCTCCTTGTTCAGCCTGGTGAGCGGGACGTCAGTGTGCCTGCGATAGAGTCACCTATTACAAGTGTATCAGGTGTGTTGTTTAGCCTTAAGGGCTGTGACTGTTCAGCACACTGGCTTTGTGAGCTATGTGTTGCACGTGTTTTGTTTTGGGGTAGCGGTTGCTTGGGTGTCTGCTTTGGAGGTCTCTGCTGCTTAGGCAGATTTTTATTTAGAGCCTCCGAGTATGTTTTTGTGTGTTTATGTGTTTGGTTTGTTGTCGTGGTAGGTCTATGTGAGACTGGAATTGTAGTGAGTGTGGTTTCCTTCTCCTCCTGACTGGTTACGCCAGTACTGAGTTGAGAGAGCTTAGCCTCCAGTTTGGCTATATGGTTGCATCTCTCACATGTGTTGGAATTTGTTGGGAGGAGGAGAGGGTTGTCTGTGTACATGAGGCAGTTGTAACATTGCCTCAAGATTCCCAGATTTACCAGCTGGACCAGAGAGGAGACTGACAACTGACCTTTGGACATGCTAGAATAGTATTGGGAATTCCTTTATAATTGAAAAAAGGGCCAATGGGGAACAAGGTACTCAAGGGGAGTTTGTGAGGGTGTAGTGCTTTTAATTTTTTAGAGATGACTTATATAATTGCTTTAGTGAGCAAGTGCCAGGTAACTTAAATGCAATGTGTTGCAGGTAACTTAAATGCAAAAATGACAAACAGTAACTTTCTTTCAAGTGAAACAAGGAAATAAGTACAGTAAGCAATGCAGATATCACTAGGGATGCACAGAAGTGCTAAAAGGCTGCGTTTTAGGTGGAATTAGCGTTTCAGGGAAATAAACAAACAACAAGCATACAACAAAGCTAGATTCAGCAGGCCTGGATCTAGTCTATGCTACAGCAAACAAGGTGTACCAATTTCAGTAAGAAACAGAATATGCAGGCACTATAAGCCATTAACCAGAAATTATGACAAGTGGTATTATGGTGTCTGTTTCATTTGGATTCATTGGTAGTTTAGTGTTTCATAGGCTGTGCGTCCTTTTGCAGGCTTTGTGGAGCTGGTGCTGGTTTGCTCAAGGTTGCATGGGGGATTTAGAAGCATGTACAATGGCAGCAAGGGGCTGCAGCCATTAAAGTTGGTGAGATTGAGCATGTTTTCTTATAAGCTGCCTGTGATCGCAGATGTTTGTCACTGTAGCAAATTTATACTTTGTGGAAGGTCACTGATATCCTTAAATGCTGGCATACAATTGAGTTTCAGATTACATAGCTTGCAGAAAAAGCTTGCTAACACAAAACCTCTTATTCTAGCATCATTCTAAACTTTCAGAGCAAAAAATCTGTCCCTACTTTTTGTTTTCATTGGTGGTGTATGGTTTGTAAGAGCAGCACTTTTTAGGGTTGTTCACAGGCTGGGAACCAAATACAAGTAACAGTTTGTTGCTGCACATGTGCAATTGCAGCCGGAGCTGCTTAACTGTTAAATCAGCGGTGCTACTCGAGTCCATACTTTTCAACTCTACAGATTTTTTCAGAATGACCAGATTTTGGCTCTTGGGTCTAGCTTTCCTATGCAACAAAATGTCTGTGTATAGTTAGTTAGTTTAAATGTATACTCTAAATATTTTTAAGTAGCCTAGTTAGGGATGCTGTTTGTACTCTATTAGGAATATATTGTGTAAGTTATACTGTTTCTTGTATAAATTAAGAGATTCAATGAATTTGGAAGGAAAGACCATTTTGTTTCTTAGAAGTATGTACGTTTATTGATTAACCAGGAAATGCATGCAGGGAAATATGCTTACATTTTTTGTGCCAATGTAATATTAGCATACTTTCGTCAGTTTTCCTATGCATATTTTTTCATGAAGCCATATTATAAAAGTTTGGTTTTAAAAATAAAAATTATATTAAAAGTTTGGTTTTATTTAACATAGAATAGTGTATACTAGCTTCCCTTGATTCAAACTGTCTTGTATATAATGAAACTTATCTTAAGAGGTTGAATTTAATCCGTAATGTTTGCAGTGACACCACTTGATAGACGAGAACACTTTGTGTTTAAATCTAAGCTCACTCAACTGCTTATTTCAGAATCATATGTAGCAACACTAATAGACTAAATGAGACTCATTAATTACAATAAAGACAAAAAAGGATTGGGGCAGCATTGGATCGTGTTTTATTATAAAATGTTAAGTTTTAATGGGCTAATTTGGGCTAATTTCTACTTATAGTCCTATAATGGACAAGATAGTCCCATGGCACTGGGGTTGGACATTTATAGAATGTGGTAAGAATGACTTGTTAGGTACTCTTTTAACAGTTTCCTCTTTATTAAGAGACAGCAGTCTGGTAGGGTGTCATACCTCTCGACCATACTGAATTCCTCGGCATTTACTGGATTTGAGCTCTGAATAATGGGGTGCCATGAAATCCCAAGTGGCCTCCTTTATTCCTGAATTTTTGTTTATTTTCCACTGACATCATGACATGCAGAGGTGTGTGTGTGTGTGTGTGTGTGTGTGTGTGTGTGTGTGTGTGTGTGTGTGTGTGTGTGTGTGTGTGTGTGTGTGTGTGAAATGCCCCAGTTAGGTATAACTGGTGGTTAGGGTTACTTAGGCTCAAACCCTGTACCTGAGGTACAACAAGCAAGAGCCTGAGTTCTCTACCCATACCACCACTTCTGATTGAAGGAGGTTATAGCTCTCAACTGTACACATTTTCACAGAATGTCTGGAATGTTTGGTCCATACATTTGGTCTGTTCCTCTTATAGTTTGGAAGGTGCAGTGGTACAGTGGTAGTGTTGTTGCCTCACAGCAAGAGGTTCTGTGGTTTGATTTTCAGCTGAAGTGTCTTCTGTGTGGAGTCTGTATGTTCTCCCTGTATTTGTGTGGGTTTCCTCTAGGTGATCTGGTTTCCTCCAACAATACAAAGACATGCATCTGGAGTGTTTCTCCCCAGGCCTCTGCTGAAAATTGCCTTTGTTCCAAGTTGGACTTTCCCAGTAAACAAATGTTAAATAAAATAACATTTGTGATTTTTTGGCAACTCAGTGAGAACTAAATTCACTAAATAATGATAGTCATTTAAGTTTCAGTCTTCCTATCTTTCAGGAAACACATGGTAACACAACATTTTATTCTAGCAAGTTTCTAAGATTATACAAGCATTTAAAATATGTCCATGGTTTTGGGCCTTTGCCCCCCCCCAATTTATTCTGCTGCACAGTTCTTCAAGGAAAGAGAAGTTTAGTGCTGCTTATGCAAAGTCTACTTGTGTTGTTAGTAGCACAACAGGTAATATACTTGCATTTGCTGCAGAAGGCTGTGGGTTCTACTCTCACAATATGTAGGGGGGATTGCTGATAATGTACTGTGCTGTACATTTAAAGGGGGTGGATGCTGCTGTTCTGAGAATGTCCTCCTTTGGCAGAGATACCTAGTAACTAGGAACCTGTTATCAGTTTGCCATCCATTCCCTATTGAAATATTACTAGCTCATCATTTTTTTAATGTAACATAGGCAATTTATTCTTCAAGGGCAACAGGCACTTTAATTGTAGATGAAACAATGAAATATAACATTGTTTGCTAGCAGCAACCTCTTCATTAGTTACAGATCTCTTTAATGTGAAATTATTTAGATGATTTTTACTTCTGCACAGATTGTGCATATTTACTGATACTGTTGGATTGTAGAAGTTAGAGTAGACTTTTATGATGGAAATGTTCTAAATTGGGCAGTTCTACCATTATTGGTTCATGTATTTTGTTTCATTGCTTACTGGTAAAATGTCCAAAACAAGACATTTAAAATGCACTCTAGCAAGTGTGCTGTAATATACAAGGAATATAATTTAATACAATCAGGAAGGTGTATCAAAGAACACAAGTATGTTTTATGTGCAATGGGCCTATGATTTGAAAACAGCCCAAAGGTAATCCTTATCTGCCACTGGCCAGATGCATTTTCTTTAAATGTGGGTTTCAATGCTGTTTCAATGATTGTGAGTTTCAAGGGCAGATAAGTTTTAATGCTGTCTATTTTCATTGTGAGACTGTACAGCTTTGTTTAGAAGATGTCTATTAGTGTTTGTGCTATACAATGTGAAATACAAGTTTTAAATGAAATCCAAATAATCATTGTAGAAGTAAAGCAGTATGCACATTACAGTTTTTATGGTAAATGGGTCGAAATAGCCAAGTAATGGGACATTAGAATGGCTGCAGGGGGACTTTAGGGACATATTTTGGTTGCCTGTTCTTCAGTTTGCATTTGAAAGTTGGTATCCTGCAATTCCACTGGCTTGGGTGGACTTGTATAATTGTATATTCAAATGTTATGTTAATCACCATACAAATTTGTACCTATTTTTCATGGGCCTTTGTCCAGATTTTTGATGTTTCCAGGTTGAGAGGTATGTAGGGTGTCAACAGCCCTTTTATGCATGAATAGCTCAGGTCAGTGTGGGACCTGACCCATAACCCTAGAAATGTTCCCCAGCTCATCATATCTTTCAACCATCCCTGACTGCTTCACATGTTTTACTCTGCCTCTCAGTGTTTTCTTTAATTCACTTTATTAGTCACACATGTAGTTAACCTTTGATTTAATTTTCCCAGTCCTACAGTATCACCTTTAGGCAGTTGGTGCACTTGGGGTAGTCTCCACTGGATGGACTTGGGTATATCTTGCTGGGGTCAGTTGTTAACTGAAACTAGTTGTGGGAGAAATATGAAGAACAGGGCTGAGTTTTATTGCAACAGTATGTGAAACTGATAAGTACTACCGCTTTGGCCAGTAGCTTTTCATCTCTTACCAGTCATTTGAAGAGACAGCTGTCTGTCCACAGATGGGTCAATAGAGCTGTGACATCTGTATGCATCACTGTCACTGTAGCTATCATAATGTGGCACATATGGACAAAATGTGGAACATTTATAAAGAACATGCTAACATCTTCAACTAGGAAGTTCATGGGATGGTTGTAATATGATATCTTTACTTATAGAATAATTCCTTTAATGACTTAATATGATCCAGTTCCATTTCCCATGGATATCCATTAAAAACGTAAAACCAGTTTGACCTTGTCAATGTGGAACTTCGAGGATCATGAATTTTTTGAAGACCCCCAAATGAGGAATGTTCCTCGTACCTTGAGAGGTACCATTAACACATGTAACAGTGTTTGGAGTGGCTGTTGAAAGTGGCTAGGATTACAGCTCATCATATCTTTCAACCATCCCTGACTGCTTCACATGTTTTACTCTGCCTCTCAGTGTTTTCTTTAATTCACTTTATTAGTCACACATTGAGATTAGTCAGACAGTAATGCCAGGCATTTTAGAGTTTTATACTTGTTATTATTCATAAAATGCATAGCGATGCAACATTAGTTCTATTCACTTATCTTTACACAGGACTTTGTCACTTTCAATAGTGAAGAGATTTGTAGATGAATTACAGTTGTTTTTTATTTTGCAGATGGTGGAAGCGCAGACTCTGCATCAGATGATGGCCCGAGGGAAGTGGACTCGACAGGTGATGGATGCTGCTGCAGTGAATGTTTCAGCTGCAGGAGCAGTACACAATGAAGTTAGGTGCTCATTTAAGCATGTCAGAGTTGATGTGGTTTGGCAGTCATGTGGAGACAGGTGAGGATGAGGTACATCATTGGTAGGGTAAAGCAGGTGGTGCAGCTAAAGAATGACAGAGGTTTTGGGGGGCCCTCTTTTAGTGAAGCGGACAGTTTTCCTAGGAGGCTTTTGGCCAGCAGGAGGATTTAGGTTTGATTATGGGGAGTTTGGGGTCATCCACAGGTGGGGTGGGGTCAAAACGGCATGAGGTTGGGTTGGACTTTGGGATCTGAATAGGTTATTGGTTAGCTAAGCAGGCTGTGAGGCAAGGGGGGTCTTTTGTCCACCTCACATATTGCTTTTAGTTAAAGGAAAGATCTGGAAGGGAGAGTTTGTCGATATTTTGAATTAATTAAAGTGGATGGGTTCAACATTTGATGGAATCAGAAAGAGTAAACACTGAAGACTTTGGGTGGCTTTAGCAGCCTTGGGGCTGAGGCGGATAGGTAGACAGTGATCAAGGATATGGCTCAATTGGATGTTAGGCTTCATTTGTTACATGATGGTTTGGTTGGAGTAGGATACCACTTTTGGCCTTATCACTCTTGGCTTATTTTCTGACGATCTGTGAAGCACAGTGCCTGTGGGTGGGGAATCCCTGGTTACGGTATGATTGGAGGTTTTGGAAGTAGCAGGAGGTGGATCAGTCACTGAGTTGGGATGTGAGACATCTTGATATTTGGCTAGCCACTCTGGTCAATAGCTTTGGAGCCATTAGCAGGGGGGTTAATTTAAAAGGGGTCGGGAAGGAGGTATGCTTGGCCTTTAATGCGGAATGTTGTTTATAGGTCGTACATAGATTTTTGTGCAGCTGTTCAAGTGTGCAAGTAAGCATTCAGCTATGCAGGTGGCAGGTGGGAAGATACATTGGTTAATTTGAGTTCACAGGTGGGTTACATTTCTTGTTTCCTGGATTTCAGGGTAGTCAGTGTAAGAAGAATTTTTGGGAGCGGAGAAGGGGGATGGCCTTTTGTGGTTCAAAGCAAAGACCAGAGAAAGCATTTTCCTAATAACATACAGGTATTGTGTCAGCTGCTCATGCAATTTCCTGATTCAGCAGTTGCGGGTGAATTAATTTATGGGTTTTCTGAGAGATTTTCTATTAAATCTGGGTTGGAAGGGGTCAATTTGTAGGAATCTGCTTTCCTTGCAGAGGAAGGAAGAGATTTTGAAAGGCTTGGTGGAGAAGGAAGGGCAGGTGGGTAGTTTATTGGGTCTGATTAATATTCCTCCCTTTAACTGTTTTAAGGTTTCTCCACTGGGGTTGGTTTCTAAGAAGTCTGCAGGGAATTTCATTTGATTCACCACTGGTCTTATCCCGAGGGGAATTTTGTGTATGATTTTATTTTGGGAGCTGACACTAAAGTCAGTTATACATCTTTGGATGGTGCAGTGTTAATTATTTGGGTGCTTATGGACCCAGGGTTGCTGATGGTAGATATTGAATCAATTTTTTGCTTATTATCAGTTTGAGAGGAAGATTGGCTATTGTTGGGTTTCAGTTTTACTTTGATAAGACTATGCTGATGGAATGCTTGGTGGTCTGGGCTACTTTGAGAGGTTTAGCACTGCTTTCCAATGAATCCAGCAGCTGTGGGGGGGGGGGGGGTAGCCAGAAGGTGGTACATTATCTGGATAACTTCTTAAGAGTAGGTGAAGGGTTTGATGGAGTAGTGGAAGGTATGTGTGTGTTTTTGGAAATATGTGAGTAACTATGTTTCCTGTTATCTAGGCAGCAGTTAGAAGGCTCAATCAAGGCATTGTTTTCTGTGATTGCTAGTGGATGCAGGCCATTGTTTGTTTTGTTTATCAGATGCAAAGACAACATGTTTGAAAGAAAAGATTCAGTGGGGAAATCCAAGGACAAGGTGTGGTTTAAGGGGCAGTTCACACATGTCATTCCTTTTGTGGGTTAGTGGCCTTTTGTTGAATGGGGTGGGGAAGCAGACATCACTGGATGAGGGTTGATAAGTTGGTGTGGGCTGATTTAGCATTGTGGTTGTCTTTTTGGAACAGTTTAATGATGTGGCTTTTTGTCGGGTGGATTGGGTTGTTCAAGGGGATTTGCCATTGTTTACAGATGTGGCAAGAAGTACTGGGATGGGGGGCTTATTTTGGGGGAGGGAATGGTTTGAGGCTTGTTGGCCTGCAGGATGGAAGGATGATTGGAGAAGGGATATTGACTGTTTGGAGTTAGTTCCAATTTGGCAGGCATTAAAGGTCTAGCAAGAGAAATTGTGGGGGAAAAGGGTTAATTTTTATTTTGGTCAATATGACAGTGGTTCAAGTGCTGTTGTCACCAGATGAGGTGTGTCATGTTGGCTTGGAATGATCAGATGCTTGATATGGGAATCCTGGGTAGATTTTAAAAGGAAGGGTATGGTAGTGTATTGCAAGATTTTGTTACATTTGTCTTGCAGCTGCCTGAGAAGGAAGGAGTTTGGTGGAAAGGAGTGTTGTTGAAATATTTGGCTCAGGCTTGGGAACAAGGTAAGGCAGTTCAGTTGGTCAAGGTAGACTTAACTACAATTAGTATAGTTGCACAGGTGGCAGGGTTATGTGACCTTACTCAGTCTTGGACTGTGGTTCGTATATTGAAGTGTTGGGGTAGGGTTGATAGTGTGAAGACTTGACAGATGATGGCCATTGAGGTATTCATATGATAGGGCAATGGGATGTCGATGACAGGGATACAGTTTGATACAGAAAGGATGGAGCACACTAGAATGATTTTGGTTTGGACCTCTTTACTGTACACTTAGATTGGTTTTGGAGGGTTGCTGAAGGTTTTGCAGTAAACGAAGGGGAACAGCCGGTGTCAGGCTGGTTGATGGAGAAGAGGAGCAGACTTGTCCTTCTTTTGTTCCCCCTCTGGTGTTGGATGTTTAATTCAATGAGTTGAGGATTGAAGGTGAGAGATAGGCTGCTGCTTGATAAGTAAAAGTAAGTGACTGGAGGTGAGGATGTTTAATTCAGTGAGCTGGGGAATGAAACTGAGTGATGGGATGCTGCTTGATAAGTAAATGTAAGTGAGTGGAGGTGAGGACGCTGCTTGATTAGTAAAAGTAAGCAAGTGGAGGTTAGGACCCTGCTTATTTGGCTAGGGTGAGTGGGGTTACACTGCCTAGTAAATGGTTATATGGATGGTCATGCTGTGATCAATAAATTAAAATGTTGTTCAATAAAGTTATGTTTATGGAAGTTTAATAAAGGTCATCAAATATCATTTGGTGTGGTATATTTATTGAAGGAGATTGGGACAAACATATATGTTGGCCTCAATGCAGAATTCCTGGAGAGAATATAACACCCAAAAGAAACAGAGATCTGTTACATCTTCAAAAAGCAGTAAATTTGGCATTGTTTGGCTAGTTCATAAAGTTAGACCTAAAGACTGAATTTAAGTGGCTTCAGACACATAAGACACATCCAGATGTATCTGCAGACATCAGTGTTAACATTTGTTTTAGGGGCTTTGAAATGCCAGGAAGGTGAACAGAAGAAGAAGGATGAAGAGTGGGAAAATACTAGATTAAAGAGGATTTTGGAATTGTGGAAAGTAAATGTGTACAGAGGTGAGACATTTAGGGGGCTCAGATTAATTAGTGTATGGAATAATCTCAATATTAAAAGAGAAGGTATAATTCTGAACTGGAAGAGATGGAGAAATGAGATGGTTAAGGGAGAGGATTTGAAATATAGGTGTAGGAGGAGAAGTATAGCTGGAGATTTATAAGTTGGCAGGAAGGAACTAGAGATATGACCTGATGTTAGGGGGAGTGATTGCCATTTATGTTACTGACATTACTGCTAGGCCTTGGTTAGCAGTGTCATAATGCTATCAATTCAAGATGATTTTATATATATTAGTGTTCATGAAGGAAGCATACATGCAAGATTAGTTAATAATAAACACTGCCAGGAGATGGGGAAACGGTGGAGGATACAATTATATCTGAAGAAGAATGCAATGAGATATTTTTAAGGTACTGTAATTTAAAACTGTACCTATTATGTGGGATCAGTATATGGATAGGTGGTTCAGAACTCTCTTTCAAATAGAGTGAATCTGGAAGGTGAGGGAGAATAAATTTTGGAAATGTGCAGATAATGAAGCAGGACATTTGCATATGGTTTGTGAATGCCAGGCAGTTAAATACTTATGGAAAAGTTCTATAGAAGTTTTTTTTATCCTTTATTGACTGAGTTAGTCTTATTAGGCTAGGATCCTCTTCTCAGGGGAGACCTGATGTGGTGTTTATACTGCTAGGAGAAATTTGGCCAGGGCCATTGGGTAACTTCTCTTTACTCTTTATGATAGGTGCCATGGAATCTTTTATATCCACCTGAGCTGCCACCAACTAAAATAGATGAAGCTGGGACCTTGGTTTAACATCTCATCTGAAGGATGGGTAGAAAAGATAATACAAAAAGCTTGTCTCAAAATGTTGGGAGCACATACTCTTGTGATTAGGTGGAGAGAAGGATGGATGGACGAGCAGAGAAAATGTGCTCACTATATCTGGGAGGATGGGAAAAGTATACTAAATTAAAGGCTGGAAGGGTCATATAAGCTAGAGAGAAGAGATGGTAAAACTCAATAACTTAAGAACTTAAGTATTTAATAGCAAACCAGAGGGGATAAGAAAAGTAGGGAAAAAAATTGAAGAAGGAATAGAAGATCAACAGTATTGAAAAAGCAATGTTAAAATATATAACCAAAGTAATGTTCACAGAGTCATATAAATAAACAAAGAAGAATGCAGATATATATCTGTGCATATGCATATACATGCACATGTAGTGGTGCAGAGAACATGAATGAGTTTGGTAAAACTACAAAATGACAGAACTTATTTTGTTAGACAGTGTAAGAGAGGGAGCTTTTCAAGTTTTTTCTTGATAATGCATTATTCCTGGGGGGGGCAGTACAGTGCCAGGAGTGAGTCAGAAATCATAATCATTTCAGATTACTTTTGAAGACATGTTGGTTTTCAACTTCTCAAATGGTTGAGGGAATATTGCTCTGTCACCAAAGGAAGCAAATGATTTTTCAGTGTGAAAAATATCTTTGGAGCAAAGAAGTCTGGTAGGTAAGTACTATTGAAGAAGGTCAATTATGGATCGATACCTATGGGGTTGATGAAAAATATTATAGGCTATGGATAGCTGGCTATTATGGTGAGATGTCCTGTGGAGGATTGTGGCAAATTTTGCAATATTGTTGTAGCATTACTTCAGCTTAGTTAACCGGAAGGAATGGAGGAAGAGAAATGATTGGAAATGGAGTGATCATAGAGTAGGATTGGTTACTAAAATGCAATGCGATTTGTCCCATGTAGCATACACATAGACATGAGACGTATTTACAGTCTTAGAGGTATACCTGTTGGTGTGATTTGACTTGTAGCAGCAGTATTTTCATCTGAAAAATAAACAGAACTATATATATATATATATATATATATATATATATAATGAGAGAGAGAGAGAGAGGGAATACAGATCTAGATGTATATCTATATTTATAGGTATTTGCAGACAGTAGGATATCTGCTTGAGAGGCACTTAAGTAAAATTATATTCACAGTATGGATGCAATACAGCTGGTAAAAAGTAAATAAATAGATAGGTAAATAAATAAATACAATTTCTTCTCTCATCCAAAGTGGTGTGGTATCTGGGTTGATTACATTAAATAAATAGGAACAGGACCATTGTCCCTGCAAATGTGGTATGTGGGTACCTTTGCCCCTTTGAAAAACATATTAATCCTTATTGTTTCAGTCATCTTTGGTAACAGGCATTTTTTGAATTGTTCTTGGCTGACTAATAAAAACATTTCCCTGGAGGAATAATGTAAGGAGGCATATCATTTTATCTGCTTGTCTGACTATCTCTCTATCTATCGATCTAACTATCTATATATCTATTTGCCTATTATTAATTATTTGTCTGTTTTGGATTATGTATGTATGTATGTATGTATGTATGTATGTATTTATGTATTTATTTATTTATATAGTTAGTTAGTTAGTTAAGTGGGACATTTCCTACTGGACAGAGCCTGTATTCATGGAGACATATGGAGAAAAAGTCCATGATAATAACAGTACACAGAAACAAGCTATAGCATTAGATCAACAAAAAATACCAAATTAATAAATTCATTTGTTTTGGTAACGTTATTTCTTATACTGTAAATAAGCATTTTGATATGAAGTTTCATCCATGTAAAGAAAATAAACACTGTAGTATTCTTTCACAACCACAGGCATAGCCTATCTATGTTATGTAGAATTATTCTGGGTATGCTGCCAAAGCACATAATCTTCAAGATGGGTATACATCAGTATTAGCAATTATTCAAAAGTCAGACATTCAAACAGTTAAATATTACAAACTACAAAATTTGCTTCACTTGCGGTAAATGAAATATTTCAAGTTCTTTAAAGGAGTTAATGTTTTAGTTTTGGGGGTTTAAATCCTGAAGTTTTGGTTTCTAATACATGCCAAATATGTTTTAAAAAGCCTTCAGGATAATATAGTTAGTGTGACTTAATTAGGAAATTCAAAGTGCTTTTTCATTATCTACATCATTGCATCATTTATCCAGAAATCTTAATAAGGCTGTGTAGATGAAGGGGTAATTTCATAGTAGCATGCACTGCCCGTTCATTCCAATTTTTTTTTTTAGCCCCAATGCCTGCTGACTATCAGACCCTCTCTGGGACTATCAGCGCATTTAGGTTCACAGGCTCATATGTGAGGACTAGCCTAAATACCCTTGTGGGCCATTTTAAGCCTAAAACAATGTCTCTTTTTGTGCTTGAAATAACCTATCCCATTTGGTTATAGATTGGCCTTACCCACCCATGGTAAATAATTATATACTACCCCTAATAAAAATTAACTAGGATCATGTCATAGATAATTTGAGGGGACACATGCATGAGATAAAGCATTTAGGAGTTGCCTTTGTCCTTTAGTAGTAGTAGTAGTAGTAGTATAGGAGGTAGTCTAAGGTAAATCTTCTGTTTCTCATCCATAGATCTAAGCTGTGCTTGAAAATGGATAGGGATGAACTTTGTTTTATGTGGATGGGGAGAGTCTTCCACAGCAGCAGTATCATCTGTGAAATATACCTGTCCTTCATAACTGTTCTTTTGATGCTGCAGAAGAAGTTTAGATCCCTATACTGAGTATTTCTGATAACACTTGATTTGTTGGTGTCCAGTAAATCCATCAGTAATGGGTCTGAGGATGCATTGTATGCCAGACATAGGTTACCTGTTAGCAGTCTGTAGGATACCAAGTATGGTGACAGGACTTTGAAGTCACTCTATGTAGGGCATGTTGTTTAGGCCTTACATCCATTTAACAAAGTATCGCTGTGGGTGTTCCAGTTGTTGTATGTGTCTGGACAGATTATGGCCAAAGGGGGGCATTATATTCTTTGGCTGGCCAAATGAGATCTGAGTAAAAGTTGACACTGACATTATTCCATTTATTTATAAGCTGTGCAATACAGGACTTTTTTTACAACAATAAATACATGTCACCAAAAGTTAGGTCACTATGCACATAAGTTTCCAAATCCTGACCAAATCGGGTTTTGTTAATATGGTAGCTCCCTGAGATAAATGACTTCCCTAAGAGTTCAATAATGCATTTTTTGGAATTTAGTTTCAGACCAAGATTTTGACACCAGTTATTTATTTGAGACAAACCTTCCTGCAGGATAGATACACCATTTGGAGATTCAATCACTGCTTCTAGCTTACAGTCTAGCAGGACCCTTTGATATTGGGTTTTACGTCACAAAAAGAGGGAGACAGCTATGATGGTCATCATCCTAACAGCTATCAGGGGTTATTGGTTTTTTTTTTTTCTTTTTTTACATTTTACTCTCTGGCCCTAGCCATGCATAGACTCAGTGAGGTGCCAATGACAGAATGAGTTGACCACATAGGGCATCCCCATACTTCTGCAAGGGGATATTCCTTTTGAGTGCTCCTGACCTACTTCACACACCATGAGCAGTAGTGTCTCTGGTCTCCACCAGGAAGACCACATAGTCCTGTGTGTCTCTGAGTGCATACAAACCAATCCTTTTCCCTGAGAGTTGAGCAGGTTATGTTCCTTCACTCCTGCTCCTCCCTTAATGGCTCCTCCAGCATTGGGGCTGCTAATCCATCCCTAATAACTTGGATTGCAGTCAGAACTCCATCTGACTGTCCAGCTCTTTTATTTTGGATGTAGACAGTTAGAAGTTTTTTGTTTTCAGAATGAAAGGATCTAGAAGGAATATAGGGTTTTAGGACAAATATGAGTGCAAGGTAACTGTCAGGAGAATACAACATTTTATGTGCAGCACACAGTTGAACTAGGTTTAGATGGTGTGTGAGTTCAAGCCACTTCAGTTCCTTCAGGGCTACACAGTGATGTGAACAGTAAGAGTGGCCTGTGACAAACTTGATGATTTTATGGAAGCATGATTGGAGCTTGTTTTTAAGAGAAGATTATAAATTGGTGTATAAATGAGATGCATATAAGAGAGAGGGAAGCATAAAGGTGTTGGCAAGGGTTTTTCTGGTAGATTAATCCAGGAAGTAGTTTTGTCTATATAGCATTCCTAGTTTGATATGTGTTGTTTTAATGCTATTGCAGACATATTGCTCAAAAGTTAGTTTATTATCTATGGTAATGCCTAGTAGTTTGCTGTGGTAACTCTGTATTTCTGCGTTATCCAGTGAGTATATTTTGAAATCAGATGAGAATGGTTTTGTTGAGAATAGCAAGAGTTTGGGGGGGGTTTGGATTTAAGAGAAGCTGAGCTTCTCTCAGCCATGTTTCTATTGAGGTGAAGGAGGACTGGGTGATTTGCTGAAGATGTTGAATGTTATTAGAAAAGGAAATTATGGTAGTGTTATTTGCATATTGGATAATGGAGCTAAAGGGTGATTACAATTACAGCACAGCTATCAACTTCTTGCTTATATTTCATATTTGCTTTAAAAGGTAATTCTTAATCATAAGTCAAAATAAAGTCTTGAATATCAAAAACATTTTTAAAACTTTGCTGTCTTTCTTTAATACCTTCTCTGACTTTTTTATTTTCATCTTTCCAAACTTTGACATAATAAGATTTTTCCATTACTTTTTCATACAATTCTTTCCAATTTTTTCAGTTATATTCCACTTAATATCCAATCTTTCAATTCAATCAAAACATCCTTTTCCACTCTGTGTAAATATTTTTTTTTATTTTGTTAATATTTCCATAACTATCACATATTATTTTACCAATAAAATCTATTTACCTTGAAATTTCTTCATAATCCAAGGTTAATGAGGCTAGAAATGCAATGAGATTCTTTAAATTAATCTTCCTGCTTCTTCTCTACAATATAATACACCACTTTTAACTAGATCCAATCCACATCCCACTATAAAGGAAAAAATAACTCCAGATATTCTTCTCTAAATTAATTGGAAAAACATATATACCTCCAACATAACTAGGTTTCTCTAAAATATAAGTATGAATCAAAGAAACTTTCTTAATAAAAGCTAACTGAAAATATTGCCTAAATACTTCATCTGCATTTCTTTACATCTTTCTTCCTTTACAAATATTATACCTAACACTGTAATTTCTGCCTTTGAAAAATCATGCATTTTCAATAGTATCCCCAAAACCTTTACATTTCTATTTCTCTAGTTATATTCAATCCTACTTCCTTAAAGCACATATCTATATTCTACATTGCCTTCCTAATCTCACTCTGTTATTTGCAATTGTTACCAAATCACCTGCATAAGCTAAATAAATTGGAATTTTAATATTTTGTCTAAAACATGAAAACCTTCTTTAATAGATCTATCTGCACTAATTGTTATAATATTCATTATTAAAGTAAACAAAATACTGCTTAAGGCACATCCCTGTTCTACTCTTATTTTAACCTGCACTGCCTGACTACATCATTAATCAGAATCTTATTACATGAATTGCTATGTTCAGATTTAATTAAATGTATTAGACTAGTATGAAAATCATACTCTTTTAGCATTTCAAATATTTTCTTTGACAAATTCTATCATAAGCTTCCTTTATAACACATACAATCACTTTAGTATTACTTCTATATTTCAATATTCTTCTATTTACTTCTTTAATTAAAATTAATAAATCTATACTTCTCTCAGGAATTCCATATATGCCCTCCATCACAATTCTATTAATTATCTTACTCACTCTGACTTGAATTATTGTCATCAGTGTTTTATAATCAACATTAATTAGAGTTACAGGTCCCCAATTTTTAGTAATGTTTTCAACTTTTTTGTATATCAGTTTTACTTATCATTCATAGGCATTTTTATCTTTAGTACCATTGCCTGACCAAAAACTGAAACATTTTAACAGAATATTCTTCTTTTCTGCATTCACTGCATTCATTTTTTATGAAAACCATAAGCTATTCCATCTGGACCCAGCATACTATTTTTTTCATTCCTTTTAATATATTATCCATAAAAGTTCTGGAGAGGGTGACTGATACATGAATACTCAGAGTAGTAGAAATTAAAATGGGAGATGAGCAGTTCAGATTTAAATTAGGATGCAGCACAACTGGCCTGATGTTTGTAGTGAGACAAATAATTGAGAAGATGCTATAGATGAGGAAAGAGTCTATTTGGATATTCCTAGACTTCAAAAAGCATATGGTAAGGTGGGCAGTGCTGTGGTGTTTGAAGTCCCAAAAACATTGGTAGAATTAGTGCAAGCTTTGTAAAAGGACCCAATGACTCAAGTATAAACAGTGTTAGATCTCAAAGAGGGGTACTCCGTGGGAGTGGATTTGCATCAGGATTCAGCTTTGAGCCCACTGATGTTCATATTTGTGTTGGACTACATTTTTAAACAGGTCAGAAGGGACAGATCAACAAAGCTGCTATATGCAGATGATGTGCTATTACAGGCAGACTCTTAGCAAGAGCTTCATCAAAGGATAAGGGAATGCAATTGAAAACCAAAGGCGCATGAAACTGGGTACATATAAGACAGTTGTAGCAGAAGCAAATGGTGAAATCAGAAGAAGCCAAAAAGTGAGGTAGAAGGGAAAAAAGAAGAACAGGTAAATAGCTTCAGGTATCTGGGAGAGGTGGTTGAGGAGAAAGGAAGTCTGAATAAGGAGATCAAAGATAGAATAAGAAGGGCTGTAGCCAACTGGCACTGAATGTCAGGGGGTAGTATAAAACAGAATAATGCCAAAGAACCAGAAAAGTAAGGTTTGCAAAGCAGCAATGTGACTAGTAATATTGTAAAGTATAGATACCTGGGTGATAAAGGCAGAGAAGTTGAGGAAACTAGAAGTGATGGAGCTTAAGTACCTGAGACCAGTGGTAGGATGCACACTGTGGGGCAGATGAAGAAATGAAGATATAAGAGCAGAGGCTAAAGTAGCTCTAATTTCAGCAAAGATCAAACAGAACAGACTACAGTGGTTAGGGCACATGTGGACAAATGCAGAAAACAATCTGTGAAGAAGATTTGGGACAAACAGGAAGAAGGTAAGAGGAAACAAGGGCATGCAACAAAGAGGTGGGTGAACTGTGTAAGAGAAGACCTGAAAAAGTCAAGCATGATTGTTGAAGAAGTCAGGAGAGAGGCATTGAAATGGGAGAGATGGCAAAAGTTGACATAACACCATGTCCATATGTAGAAAATGGGAAAAAAGGGGTGATTATAGTGATGATGAAATCATACAACTCATTCATCTTAGTTTTCTTAATCATCTCCTTATTTTCTACTTTTTTAACTCTGCTTACACACCTAAAATCTTTTTGCCACATACTTACCTCATTATAAGTCTTATAAAACATCTTTCAACTTTTCACATAATTTTTCTTATACTTATTTTTTCATTGCCATCTTTTCCAATTAAACGTTCCATTTTCCATTCACTTTCTTCAGTTTTTTTCCCAAGAAAGGTGAAATTTTACCATGAACTATAATTATTTTATTTTTTATTAACTTCTCTAGCCTTATCAAATTCTCTTTATATATTTATGTATTTATTTATTTGTTTATTTATTTTATTGCTGTTGTTTATTGGGAAAGTCCAACTGGGGACAAGTCCTATTTTTGGTGGAGGCCTGGTGAGAAATGTTCCATTTTAGAGAATGAGGAGAAGGCAGTTATAAAAGATTTGCATAATAAATGCACATAATATTATACATATAGTAATGATATGGCAGTTAATCAAACATGATACTTGTACATATATAGAGTAGTAAATATGCATATATAGAATAGTAAATGAACACACAGAGAACAATAATCATATGGCAGTTAATGAAAATATGTCAGTTAAAACAAGAATGCAGTAAAATATTAGCTAATATCAAGTTTGTAAGAGTGGTTACTTTTGAATGGAATCAGCTGTAAATAGATAATGAGTAGAATACAGTGAAGTAATTATAGGATAAAGATGGTTACATATTATGAAGGAGTCTTGAGGAGGTTGAGGTAAAAGGGAGATAAAGGGAGTGATGGAAAAGGGTAAATGATTTTATTTTCTCTTATCTTTCTTTCCTCTCTTCTTTCAATTTGTTTTCATTATTTTTCACTGTATTTTCATATTTCTCTTTCTTTCCAATAATATTTTCCATGTTAATGTATATTTTTATATTCTATTTTATACTGCAACTACAACTTTTTCTATATTTTCATAAAAATCCAACATCATATAATGACATTCCCATAAGTTTTCCATATAAATTTTATATAACTCAGTATCCTGAACTTTTCCTCTTAAAACTGTTAATCCATTCTCTCTTCTATAAATCTGTCTTTATTTATTTTAGATTATATACATAACCTAAAAATAAAACACTTTTCCCTTTACATTATCAGAATAAATAAAATAATCTATTTCAGTGTTTAAATGCCCCCTTTTATATGTATGTATTTGTCCTTTTATGCAAAACAAGTTGTCCACATGTCATCAGTTTTCTAATTTTGTTAGCAACTCTTCCAATCTTGCCAGTTATCTTTTTTAGTTTACACCTTAAATCTCTCACAATAACTATATTTAATTTTATCAAAACAACATTTAAGTTCTTGAAATAATATTTCCCTCTTGTTTCCTTGAGTATGTATATATATATATATATATATATATATATATATATATATATATATATATATATATATATATATACAAATCAGTCTCCATAAATTATCTTAATCTTTAATTCCTGGGCACATTATTGTACATTTTACTAGTTATTTTTTAAATAATGTAGCAATACCAGAATGAACATTTGCCCCTACACTCTACCTAATCTTACCCCTGTATTATTTCAACTTGTCCTGTCATTTTCTCATCTAAAAATCTAAAAGTCTAACATCTTGCAAATGTACATCACAGTTTTGTTTCTTTCACTAATCCAGAATTAATAATCATCTATTCTCATTTATTAAATTATTGGCATTCAATGATATATCCTTTAAAATAGCATTTTCTTTTCTTGATGGTTTAACTAATAATTTATTTTTCTTTTATTAACCCATTTCCCTATAGAAACCCGATTTTCTTCTTTTTCACTTTATTTGATTTCTCCATCTTCTTGACTTAAAATTTCAAACTGATTTATTCCTCTACTAAATAGCTTTTATTCTCACAAATCTTTTTTTTCACAAAAATGTTTCTCATTTTGTACTTACTTTTATTTTCACATTTTCTTCAATTATTCTTTTTCACAGTCAAACCAATAATGTTCATTACTTCCATATGTTTTCAAAACTTGTTTACAGTTCTTGAGACATTTTCTATATTTAAATAAATTATTTCCATCTCCTGTGCCTCAACCTTCTGTCATCATAAAGTATTTTATACTTCAGTATTTTCTTTACATTTTTCCTTTAAAATTTTAGTTCATCTTCAGTACTATTAGAAGTCCTGAAGTATATTTTAATCATATGTATTAACAAGGCATTTGTCCCTGTAACCACATATTTATTCAATGGATCATCCTCTTTTTTATCATTATATGCAATAGTGAAGGTTTCAGCTTTTTCATAGACTTCAAATAAAATTCCACAAAAGGACACTGACCCTATATGTATAAAAGCCCTCACATCTTCAGACATTAAACCTAGAGGTACCACAACATTGTCCCAAACAAAATATCCATCATATGGATATCATGCTCCCATTCAACATGAACTATCAGATGTCTAGTAGTCAAATTCATACCTTTATTCATTTTTATTTCTTCTTCTGCTTGGAAACCATTGAAGCATGTGTGTTCTTCTCTCACCAATTTCTCTCTCTTTCTACTGCTTTCTACTTTATCCAAAAAAAACATTTCTGTACAATATCAGCTCATGAAGCAGCATTTTCCACATCAGGTTCTTCCTAATCTATCATTTTGACCAGCATTTACATTTCCAAACCACCTTCAGTAATCTTGTAACTAACTTGTGGAATATCCTCTCATTTATTATTTGTAACATCCATATTTTCAAATTTAGAAACACCAGTATTGCACACCACTCTCCATCTATCCTTTCTCCATGCTCACACACACCATATTACTTCCTTTCATCTCTCTAATTCTTCATTTGTATCCATCTTGTTTCACCACGCTTGCAGCTACCCTATGGACTGCCACAGTGGTGAAAAGAGTAGGATAAGTTCTTCAATACTCTGGCCAGATTTCCCTTAGTAGTGTAATACCACTTTGGTTATCCGCTGAAAAGAGGCTATTAGCCTAGTGGGTCTGACCCAATAAGCAAAGAATAAATAAAATAAAATAAAATAACACCGTTTGTTGAACTGTTGTCACAGCCACTGTATGCAAAAGTACATGTTATCACTCCATCATATTGCTAACAGGTTTGTCTGTCTATCTGTGGCTGATGTGTCATCACTTCCATGACAAAGATGCAGTCAAGGGCTATTATACAAACAGACACACCATATATATAATATATTGTACTGACATGGAGTTACATGGGATATATGATATACAAATCCTTGTGAACAATAAGAAATGTATAGCATTGACCATGACTTCTACAGAGACCTTCAAGTGGACATCAACAGACATGGCTGAAATTTCACATGTATCATCCTCATAAGTACTATACTAGTTCCTTGAAGTTATGTTGTAACATTTAGAGGAACATGATTGGCTCTCATGGAATGCAGTGGAGAGAAATAGCACAATGTAGGCATTCTATGAAATAACCCATTTTCATGGCATTCTATAGGTCATTGACTACACCCACATTGCAATTAAGGCCCATCCTGGTCCACATGTCCAATACGTCAGCTGTAAAGCTTTCCAATCCATCCACTCCATCATCTGTCAGGTTGCATGAAATGTACAGGGTATCATTTAAAATGTGCACCATCCAGGCAATTCCACAATTCCTACATCTGTTGCACATCCAACCTATACTATTGATTTGCTCAGGGTGATTTTCCCTAAAGCCATCTAGTTAGTAAGTGCATTAAACAGCACCACCATCAGCCTGCACAAACAGGAGAACAGGAGAACAGGAGTTCTGACTGCCATCCGGTTTCAATGGTCTCAACTCTTATGTATTGAAGGTGATGCTGGATACATACCTCTTAACTGTAGTGATTTAGGCATAGTGCTATGTCTTCAGCCCTGAAATTTATCCTTGCTCCCCCTAGATTTACTGATGTTCCTCATGAAGTCAGACCTGTTTCTGGTATATACCATAACAAAAAAGACTATAATATAGAATTTCTACAATTAACAATATACAGTCTAGTATATAAAGACCTTCTGTTGTGAAAAACAAGAAAGTGATCTTCTTTCTGACCCCCTGCTATGAATTTTTATCCTCGGAGATTAAGAAGTATGGCTGGATATGTCCTGGAGCCATGGCTCATGACACCTATACTCAACTTGCAGAGCATGCCCAAGGAGTAGACCCACAACATCATTGAGACTGTGTTGGAAATGTTGGAAGCCTACTTCCATAGCCTTGACACCTCTCGTGGTGCACTAAAGAATGGTCCAGAGATCTGCATCAAGATATTTGTCATCTGTGCAATGTTGCACAACATGTTGTTACGCAAACAACTAGAGCATGGGTACACCATCAGGGTGTCAGTTAGACCAGAGCTAGCAGTGAGGATATGCTGGTGAAGAATTGTTTAAGGAACCAACTGCTGGTGAACTAAGTGCAAGACTATTGTGGTGGAAGTTGTCTAAGAAGCTATCAAATGGGGTCAGCATCTCATCCATAACTATGGGAATCAATGACTACAACTAATGAACACCATTCTATACCCCGGCTATATTATACAACATACTGACTAATCACTCTGTGCATCAGACATTACTTAAACTGTATAATACCGATGAGTGAGTGGAGCACAGCTGCCTTCATTTGAAGAGGTGGGAGTAAGACACAGTGACAGAGATCAGCAACAGCTACAAAGAAGGAAGTATGTGCCATGGGATGTGGAGGACTTACTGAGTGCATGACAGGGATATTAAGGAGTTGTTTACATGGTGCAGTGAGGATCTGGTGCTTTATGAGGGGGATGGGTAGACAGATGTTACAGGTATTTACACAAAGCTTGTGCAGAGGAACATAGCTGGAAATATGACAGAGTATTGCATGAGCAGGGATGTGACAGGTTTTATAGTCACAAGATGGGTATAATGCAGACTGCAGATAGTTTCAGGCATGGGGACATTCCCTTCATGGAATGGCACTGCTATCAACACCTGCTGGCAAGAATAATTTAGAACTATGGGGATGCGACTCAACATGCAGTGTTGAAGACTGTCATGGGGGTGACAGTAATACCACTGCAGGCCCACCGCCAGTAGGTGGTGGCAATGAATTGACATTTTTCAACCCTGCTGTATCTGTCCTTTGTGTTGGAAACACAAAGGAGGAAAAGAAGTGGTGGTCATGGGTATGGAGAAACCCATAGCTGGCAGCACCATAATATCCCATGCTGGCTGCAACAGATTAAAAGTGACACTCCAACACTACATGCAAGTGTTGCTAGCCTTCAGTGATGTCAATGCATATGCCACACAGTGCGCTAATAATCTCGACAACAGCATTGATGGCATCTGCCTGTCTTGCTTGGATTAGATCAGCAACCTGCACATTTGTTGATTTATGCCCAGTGTGACTCCTAAGTCAGGAAATGAGTGAAAGTCATGGCCCCACTGTTCAGTGGCATGTTCTACATTTGGGTTATCTTCATGATCCTGCAGTGGTTCCAATGCCCATTGCTTTTCCCAGGGGAAGGTGATGATTGTGCACCATGTGTTGAGCTACCAAGAATGACCTCTACCTCCATAGCCAGGGATCAGGCAGGTTGGAGTCCAGAGTCATCACAGCTATTTCATTGGCTGCTAATGGTAGGATGCCCTACACACTGTAACCATCACTGACAGTGGTATTATTTTGTCTGACATTGGCATGACTATTCCACCATCATTATTAGGAGCATTGGTGTTGTACTGGTATTATGCATGCATTGTTCTGCTGTGGCAGACACTATGACTGTTACACCTTTGAGGCAGACAGAGAAGCAACCATGTGTGTAAATAAAGATATAGGACAATTCCACATCGCACTGCTACAGCAGCATTGCAGGTAGTGTATCATCCAGAATGAACACATGCGTACCTTGTGGCATATGCTGCAGTTCTGGCATCCTGTATGTACCAGTGGTTCCAATGCCCATTGCTTTTCCCAGGGGAAGGTGATGATTGTGCACAGTGTGTTGAGCTACCAAGAATGACCTCTACCTCCATAGCCAGAGATCAGGCAGGATGGGGTTCAGAGTCATCACAGTGATTTCATTGGCTGCTAATGGTAGGATGCCCTACACACTGTAAACATCACTGACAGTGGTATTATTTTGTCTGACATTGGCATGACTATTCCACCATCATTATTAGGAACATTGGTGCTGTACTGGCATTATGCATGTCTTGTTATGTTGTGGCAGACACCATGACTGTTACACCTTTGAGGCAGACAGAGAAGCACCCATGTGTGTAAATGAAGATACATGACAATTTCACATTCCATTGCTACAGCAAGCATTGCAGGTAGTGTATTATCCAGAATGAGCACATGAGTACCTTGTGGCTTATGCTGCAGTGCTGCCATCCTGTATGTACCAGTGGAGAGATTTGAGGAAATTTTCCATCTGCATATCCATAATGGTGGTCTGCCACCAGACATTGGTAGTGGCATATTGTGATACCAACCTGATATACCACAGAGGCACATGATGTTACCATCAGACTAGCTACTATATCCAGGCAGCACTTATTATTAGTGTCTTCTTTCTCTGCCCAGACAGTAACACCAAGAACTTTTTTGTGTCAGTGAGAGTGGTACCTGTGTCCATTGTCCTTCATGCAATAGCTTGGAATTTTCTACAGCTGTAATGTATCGTATCAGTGACCCTGTGACAGACCTGTTCTGTCATTCTGTTTTTCTAACCAATAGTATATATATTCATTATGAGGTCATGCTACTCACGCTTTGAAGGCACTGTCAGCCTTGTCTGTCTATAGAATAACACTTGTGTTGTGGTAGTTTTCCAGAAGATGTCACTGTTTCCGTGTTAATTTAGTACCTGTAAACAGGAATATACACCTGTGGTCACTGCCTTGCCACTACTATTTCACTCATCACTACTAACTGCTGATCACCCATGCCATAGTTGTCACTGCAATGTGTGGCATACCTGCTGTACTGTGCTTTCACAGTTCGGGTTTGTAAAAGGCACATCATGTCTCCTAAACCTGATAGATTTCTTTGAAGCGGTCACCAAAGCCATAGATGAGGGTAAGGTGGTTCACACAGCCTATCTAGATCTCGCCAAAGCTTTTGACACCATCCCCCACTCTGGAATTATAGAAAAACTAACTAAACTAGGTATAAATCCCTATGTCACAAGATGGGTTGCCAACTGGCTCACTGACAGAACCCACACTGTGAAAGTAGCAGACTCTAAATCCAACTTCAGACCAGTGACAAGTGGAGTACCACAGGGTTCAGTCCTAGGTCCTCTCCTGTTTGGTATCTACTTCTCTGAAGTACAGGCTAACACAGAAGGTCTTTGGCTAGCAAACTAGGAGCCATAATCAAAACTCCTAATGATGAGGACATCCTCCAAAAGGGCCTCACTGAGACAGATGCCTGGTGTCAAAGCCATGGCCTCAAGCTCAATGCCAAAAAGTGCATTGTCATCCCTTTTGGTAAAAACTCTGTACCCATGAATTACCACATAGGCAGTTGTCTACTTAACACAGAAAGTCTGATAAGAGACCTTGGGACACAGGTGGACAGTAGTCTCTCCTTTGATAATCACATCGCCACAGTAGTCAGGAAATCCTTCTACATGGCACACCTCATCACAAAAGGTTTCTTATCCAGGAAAAAAGAGGTCATTGTTCCCCTCTACTCATCACTCATTAGACCCATTATGGAGTACAATGCCCCTTTTGGTATGTACCTCACAAGACATCTACAATAACTGGAAAGGCCACAGAAATACCTCACAAAGAGGATTACCGGCCTCAAACAGATGCCCTATCCAGACCGTCTCAAAAAACTCCAGCTTTACTCTGTCGCATATCGCCTACTCAGAGATGATCTCTGCCTAACATACAAAGCTATGTCAAACCCTGAGCTGTTGGACATGCTCCACATAAAGAAATCCCAATCCCTCTGAGCTACATGCTCTAGGGACCTAAAACTTGTCACCACAATAAACAGAACATGCTGGAGGGATAGATTCCTGTCCCAGCGACTTCCCATACCCTGGAACAAACTACCAATCTATATCAAACAAAGCTCCTCATTAGCACTCTTCAAGAAAAATC
>NC_056745.1:814132338-814174838 GCF_019279795.1 Protopterus annectens
AATAGGGTGAAATTTGTACTAAAGGGTTTAATACCAAATCAATAAATTCTGCTACACCTTCTGTCTTAGTTTTCTTGTTCGACACTATGTGTCTAAAAGGAGGATTAAACTGGTCCTTATGTGTTTTAGGAATTCCGAAGAATTTTCCTAGTTGGGGCTCTGACACAGTTAAACATCAGCTATTACATCACAAATCTGTTTAGATTTATGTAATGCAATAATAGTTCTATCTATATGTTTAAAATCCCCAAGGACATCTGTTAGGGTAGCCATAGCATAAAACTCACTGTTATTAAGGTCATTTAATAAAATACGTGTGTATTTATCTTGTTCCATCAACACTATACCTGAGCCCTTATCAGCTCTCATGATTCTTAATGATCTGTCTGCTGATAAGGAATTTAAGGCAGTTAACTGTTCATTAGTAAGGTTGAACCATTTACAAGTACAGTTATGCTTTAAAACATATCGTAAGTCTTTTTCACATAACTTAAGAAAGATTCTTAATTAATTAGATTGTCTAGGATTATTTCTGATAATAATGTTTTTCTACATGAATGTGATGTTTTTAGTTCCTTTCTTATAGAGAGAGGTTACCCTACTGATTTACTGAATTCTATTGTTAAAGATGTAGGCAAGGATTCACGAAGCCTCCGTGTAAGTTATAACTCTTACACGGAGGCTGCAGTTAAACGGAGTGATGTCAGCATGCTTTGCATATTCATGAGAGCATGCTGAATCACACCTAAGTCTAACACGGTCCGTGTAAGACAGTAGGGGGTGTGTCCGTAGGCCGAGCCCTGCAAGCGGACACACCCCCAGAAGTGTAAATGTGCCCAAAGTAAACACTCACAACATAGTCCACGGAAATGTGAATAAACACAACACAACACATGCCCCCACAGACTATGAACATAAAATATATAAATGAACATGTTATATTTTTTTTAAATTGTAAAGATGTTTAACCGTGAGTGCGCTTTCGTTATGTGCCGTGCGTGAGCGCAGCTACAGTCAGCAGTCAGTGGGAAAGCATATAAGAACTAAATATGCAAAATAAGCCAGGAAGCAATAGCATAGCAGTAGAGATGTTGGCTGAAGAGCAGGCATTCATGGTTCGAGCCCCCACAACACCAATTTTTTTTTTTGCAAAATAAGCAGGAAACAAGTACCTGACAAATATGTACACATAAAACCACAATTTATGTAAAATGTAATGAAATAGCCCATTTATATTGAAGAAATGTGAGGTAACAAAAGAATAAAAAATGCCAGATGTGCTCATAGCTGAGCTACAGTTTAACAGAGTGAGTGCATCTGCCCGCAGATGAGCAGTGGTTTAACTGGTGCAAAATGAGTGCCCGTAGCTGAGCAGTGGTCTAACATGCTAAATCTATGTGCCCCTAACTGAGCTGAGCGTAATATGCGTGCCGATAGCCAAATGAGGCTTAAAGCAGCGTACCCCGTTTGCGCGGAGCTGCACACCCTGCAAACAAGCTAACCGACGGGCAACGTTGAGCAAGACGTATCAAAACTGCCTTTACACAGACACACCCCTCAGCATGTCTAGACAGTCATGAAAAATAAAAAGCAGTGGCCAGATTCGAACCCAGGATACCATACACCATAGTCAAGGTACAGAACCACTAAGCCATGACAGCAGTACCTAGAAATGCAATAATAGCTAATATATAGGAATGAATACAAACTGGAGCATGACAATGCAGGTTTACTGAAGTTGATACAATTCCAAAATGGCCAATCACAGATATGTGCGGTTAAAACGGACTATATAAGCCCCATAGGCGGGAATACACAGCATAAACAATTGTAGAACTGACCTGCAGGCAGAATGACAGGAGTAGGAGAGGGTAGTTGCTTTCAAGCACAGAGGTGGGGTGTTGAGGAGTCCAGGTACATGGTCTGGCTCCTAGTCCATAATCATGAGGCCCAACTCATGCAGGGCCAGGTCCTCTGGGGAGCATACAGGGCTGAGGCGTGGGACCGGTTGGCTCATGATCTCACCAGTGCCACAGGGATTCCAAGGACTGGTGAGCAGGTCTGTCACCACCATGCGGACCTGAAGAGATGCAAGCAGGGCCAACTGAACCTTTGGATCCAGGAGGCCCGGCAAACACCCAACGCCCCACTACTGAGTAAGTAACATTTAATTATGTATGTAAGAAATTAAACTAGCTGATACTATGGAGATGTGTATTCCAATATTACTTCATTTATATTACAGCTGTAGGTGTCCGTTCTGTGAACCGCAGAGCCTATGGCGATAGGCTGGTGCGGTTGCGCCACCAGGCAGGTCAGTAATCCACTACCAGTAACTGTAAAGAAATATAAAAGTATGACAGTCAGCAAAAGAGTGCAGTGTAGTCAGTAAGGAATAAAATCTGCAAGTAACAGTGTGAAAGTGTATGCAAGTATTGCTCGATTACAAAAGTGTGTTTCAGCCTGTAAGTTAAACCGAAAAATGAAACTGTCTGACATATATTCTGAAATACAAATGCCCTACCTGTAAGAAAATAGTACACAACCTGCAGCAGGCTGAAAAGTATAGCTGCAGAAGATGATGAAATCACATGTGTGAAATATATCCCTCTGGAAATACTGAAACATGACAGAAGTGAGACTGCTGGAAAGGATTGTAATAACTACAGGTAAAACATGTCAATAAAGCCTAGAAGTAAGTACCATCCTGAATAGTAAAATGAAAGCAAGTGAGAGAGTGTGTGTCATGAATCCAGCAATACAGTAGTAATAACCCCTGAATAAAGTATACTGCAGTCAAGACAGAATGAAATGCATGTGAGATTCAAAACCAAACAGCTAAATCTGTTCAAAGTGTTGCTGCATCTGGAATGTGTATCCCAAAATCTGGATATGTTGCTCTCAGTCTGCAATATGCAGATAGGATGATTGTCTGATATACCAAACATCCACACTTGTCTACAGCTATATAAAGCAAATGTAGCAGGATGATGTAGCTGAACAAAGCTAGATATGAATGTGTATGAAGAACCATAAAATGTATATTGATGTTGCAGTAACAGTCCTATCAACAAGTTGAAATAGTTATCATATAGGAAACTGTAGTCAGAACAGTAGTGTGTATATAACTGTAGCTATTAGAAATCTACAGCATATGTATTGTTATTCGAAGGTGTTAATATTACTTTCTTTACCCCACCCTATAACCACATATAACCCATTCCACGTGAAAATGGTATGTGCAATCACAATTAACACCCCTGGACATTTGTCCTGTTGGGTCATATATATTTGCATGTCCGTTGATGCATCTGCCCTGTTCATACATCCACACCTGATGGCCTGTTGCCATCAATTAACCCTGCATGTTGTTGGACTGTGTATTTCTGTTCAAATTATGCATGTGTTATGCACGCTGTTCAATAGTGTGAATATCTGGGTGTTTGGTTAATGGGAATACTAATGCATGCTGTTACAACTAATTGTGAATGGTATTATATGTCACTAACCCAAACTGTCATGACATAATGGAAAACATAGGATGACAGGGAAGGTGGGTTCCAGTGGACCCACCTCTCCCACCTCAGCTGGCGAGTGCACCTGGCACTAGTGCCGAGTCCGGACCCTCCTCCGGTGGCCCTGTGCCACCTGCGGGTGGAAGCGCTGCAGGGGATGGGGCTCGCCCCCCTCTGCAAGTGTGGCCAGAGGAGAACCACCACTCACCCTCCGTAGCGTCCGGACTGTGGTGCGTAGGGAGATTCGGGACTCTGTTCTCGAGCCCCTACGCCAGCTCGAGGCACGGGTGGTGCAACTAATGGGCATACCTGTTGCCCTGCCTACACAGCCCCCAGCACAGCCCCGTCCTGGGCAGTGAAGGAACAGTGGCAACTGCCTATGGGTGGGGATATCAGTTCCACTGTTGCCATCTGTGGGCTCATGGGCTCTGGATATCCAAACCTCAGTCCCCTTCAATTGTGTAACCCCCCTACACGTGTCATACACCACCCCTGTATGCGTCTTGTTTTGTCTTGTCTGTTTACCTACCCAACCTACCTCCCCAGCTGTACCGACTTCCTTCACCTGACATTCCACTCTCACCTGAAAAAAAAAAAAAAAAGGGCACTCTGTACCCACAAAATTACGCCCCATACATAGCTGCCCATTCCGCACACATGTCTGCTGGACATGGAACCTATCAATTACAACTGGCTGCACAACAAGTATTATTGTTGTCCTGACACCTCTCTCAGGGGTGGAAGGTTTCAAATGTCACACCAAATTACATACATATGCACAGCTGTTGCTGATGAAGAAATGGGCAGCTATGGGCCTTACCTACATCCCTCCTGCACATCCCAAGCTTGTTTCCCTACTGTCTTACCCTCTTTGTGACCCCTTTTTCACCACTTTCCTGTCTCCCCATTTTCTTTTCTTTCAAAGAAAATAGCGTGGGTGTGCGCAAGAGTAAGCACGTTTAAGCGGTTGTAAGTGGGTGTGCACTTGTGTGCGCAGAGCTAAACGCCAGTGCGCATGTGTCAGCTCTGAGCAAACCAGCGCTAACCCGGTTACAACTGCTTAAAAGTGCCTTAGTCACTTTGATTGACAGGTCTTGTAGTCAGTTCAGAAGCAAAATAAAATCCCACTGGCAGTCCCGAACCCAGGACCTTGGAAACAGTAGTCTGCATGACTTACCACTAAGCCATGAATGTTATACAAGAATATTGTGCTAAAATAAATATATCATGTAATAGTAGGAATGAATGTAAAGGGAATATAGATGTGTAGTACACAAAGCATGCCATTTAGAATTATTATCAACACTAGTGGATTTCCATAATAGTAGTGTGTGAACAGAAACAGCCATGCTAGTTGGTAGCTAGTAGGTAATAATGTCACTATTGCACCTTGCAAGCCACACACATACTCAGAGCAGGATAATCACTGCCCATACCCCACAACCTCTTACAGGAACACATCCGGACCAAGTAATAAAATATGTGGAGCAAAGGCCCAAAACCAGGGACACATTACAAATAATGTTACAACAATTGCAGACAGTTCAGAGAGTAACAGGGTCTGCATTTTGTGGGATGTTTGGAAGGGTATGAAGTCTGAAACTTGAATGTTTGTCACCATATTCTGACTTGAGCCCAGAGTGATTTGCCAGAAAAAGGTGTGCATGAGATATTGACCAAAATATGAGGCAGAAATGTGGACAACCTGCAAATATCTGTACACATGATGGGTCTGACACCACCATATTTGAATAGTTAAGAACCTAGACATAGCAACAGTGAATGACTTACAGGGATGCCCCACAGGCTCCATGTGAAATGTACAAACAGTAGGCAGAAAGGTGTAACACATGCAATGGTAACTATGGAGTCCTGAAAGTATTCACTACTTGCATGGCAGAAAAAGTGTAGTAATACATATGGTCATGCTAACCCACAGTCACAACTGCAGCATACCAGACATTTTAATGGGTGTACCCCACTGATATGTACCATTCCCTGAGGCAGATAACAGATGAACCTGAAAGTCTCTGGGGCCTGTTCAGCAGCATACTCAAATACCCTAATAGATGTCAAGGCCCACACCATGGCCAGACCACACTGCATGCTGTAACACCCTAGCAGATATAGCAAGCATTCCAAGGTGTGAATGTACATGGAAAATAGGAAAGCTACAGCAGCACACTACAGTCAGGACACCTAGCAGGCATACAAGTAGTGACTGTAAAGGGCAAATATTGAAGCCTTAGCAACAAAGTGCAAGCAAAAGTGAAAGGAAAGCACACACACACATTAACAGTAGTAGTAGTTGTAGGTGTTAGTGTACATACACAGTTAGTACAGGAAACTGGATAAATGAATGGAGGAATGTTAATCTACAACACACCTGGAAATATGAGAGAGATACCAACCTTTACACTCACAGAACATTGTCCACAGCATAACAGCATGGTCCCTGCCCTTAAAATCTGAAAGGGTTATGCCTATCTCACATACATTTTTATAGCACTGTTCTGAAATCACAGTGAGAACTGCAATCAGTACACAACTGACTGCATGCAATTAGAAAATGCTGGCTAACAATTGGTGCAGAGGCCATCACATGGGCATATGCAGATACCTACAAAAGTATGCTGTACTCCCAGTCCACACATGCAATACTTTCATTGCACCCTGAGAAGGACATGAGAGACAGACAGACAGAGAGAGAGAGAGAGAGACAGAGACAGAGAAAATTGCAATTAAGCAGACACATACAAATTGTTCAGCAACAGCCACCTGAAAGCTGACAACTGGAAGTGGAGCAGCAGGACAGAGAACCAGACGGCAACACAAACAGCTGTGACAAATACAGGTAATGTAAAGTAATACTATAAAGGTCTACATACTGTGAACCCTCCATATGTGTCATTGGTCTGTATCCATATGTATATGAAGATGTGTAAAGGGCAGGGGACATACAGCAACTATCAGTGAAGGCTGTGCATACATTTGTATGTGAGAGCATCTATGTGCACATATCAATGTTGGTTGATTGTAGGTTGTAGTGCCATGTACAAAGTAGGTTTCACAGTTATGTATGTTTAGCAGTATGTTAGTGTGTGTATACAGTATGGTAGACAAACATGTTGATATACCTGTCTATCATATGGATACGAATGTATGTCAACATATGTATGACATGCATATATGTATACATACATAGAGAGAGAGATGTAGGAATACATAGATAGATGTAGATAGAATATTGTACAAACATATATATGTAATGCACACATACAGATATAGATATATGTAGATACATATACATAGACAGACTGATCTGACTATCTACAGGTATGACTGTATATGACGACCTTCAACACACCCTGTCCCACCCGCTCTGTCACTCTCACCCCCTCTGTGTCCCCTCCCTCTCCACATCTATAGCAATATATGTGCATCAATATATATATGTGTATATGTATACAGACATATATATATATATATATATATATATATATATATATATATATATATATATATATATATACATATAGATATATCTATATACATATATATATATATATATATATATATATATATATATATATATATAGAGAGAGAGAGAGAGAGAGAGCGGTATATAAATTCTGAGTGAGGCACATGTGTACAGATGTATTGCAACAGGTGCCTGGTGACAAAGGCATGGAGTGAACACCAGTGTCATAACCAGAGTACCATACCACATTCCAAATCACCTACACCAGTAACCACCAGATATGTGATTGGCTGCCCACCACTGCATGTGTCAGGGGTGAACAGGGTCATAAATGTGTACAATAGTGGCCCCAATGATATTCACAGTGGCACACTATCCCTGGAATACCTGCACATGGTATGTGTCAGCAAACATGGTGTGTCAGCTATGGACATGTAGGTCGGTGTACCCCTCCACACCACATAATGGATGCCATGGTATGGACCTCACATGACAGCTACAGATATGGAGAAGGACACAGTGACGTGTACAACACTGTGACAATGCACTCAAACACATTACCAGTGCACAGTGACTGACAACACCACAGAGTACACATATACTACCCACATAGAGGTTACCACTCCCGGATTTATGTATGTAAGTCACACCCATGACAGATGTCCAACAACCATAGTAACACCTCACACCATCCACAACCTAAATGACTGCTGTGTGTCGTCCGTGCCACTGCAATAGAGTGCACATGTGGAGGTAAAAGTTCCTACCTACAGATAAGACATACCCTGCAATAAACTACATGGTGTTAAGAAGCAAGACTCCCCATGAGTACATGTCACACATACCCCTGCTGAATGTTAGTCAGATAGGTAATATGCCATATGAGTCACCCTGTGTAACTGTGTGACAGCAGCAGGTACCATCACACCACGTGTCACAATGGTCAGGTTAGCAGAACAGTACGCTGCTGTAGTCCCTGGGCAATAGCATATTGTATAGTATTGTATTGTAATGTAATGTATTGTGTTGTATTGTATTGGTATGTTGAGGTGCCTCCTTCGTGGAGTGGAACCACTGCTTCTTGCGCCAGTGTACAGGTACATATCCTGTAGTCAGGCTAGTGTTACATAGCACTTCTATATGTGTGTTTAGCTCCTGTCAGAGTTTATGTAGCATACAACTGGGGATACCATCAGGTCCCATTCATGTTGTGTATTCTGCTGTCCTGAGGGTGGCTCTCACCTGGACATCTGTGATGACAGGGAGGTTACAGTCAGCTGGGATAACTATGTCTTATTTTAGGGGAGAGGGCGGGGTGACACCTGCACTGAACCTGTCTGCCACAATGTTGTCAATATCTGTGGTGTCAGTGAAATATTTGTTGTTGTGTACTAACTATGGGCATAGAGGATGGATCCTGACCAGGTTGCTAACATAACTGAAGAAGGCCTTCTGGTTATCTGTAGTGTCCTCTTGATTTCCCTCTCAAAGTTGCCCATGGATGTTTGTATGATGGAAAATAGATCCTTACTAGTGCTGCTCAGACATGCCCTCCCTTTATGGAATTATGCTGTGTCTTGCAGTAGCTTCCATCTTCTGTAATACAATCTGTCTATGGCTGGGGTCCACCAGACAGGATGCTGTCCCTATGTGGAGAGTGTCTTGGTCATATATGGGATTGCATGATCCATGCATTCTCGGAGATGTCTGTAGAAAGCAATTGTGTAGGGGTCAGCATTGTGGGTTGTATCTGCCACTGGCCCAGTGGGCTGAAAGGATACCATGTCACTGTTACAAAGTGTAAAGTTTGCATCTGTAATGTTATTCACTATAGTCATTTGTGCTGGTGGTGGAGGTGGGATATGTATATCCAGGGCAATCAGTGTGTGGTCAGCTCACAGTAGTTGATGATGTAGGCCATACAGTACCTAGATACAAACCCCCAGAGTGAGGAGGTGCTCTTGACCTGAATCAGTGTTCTGACTGCTGGGGTTTGGTAGTATGTCGTATGGAGTGTGCCAGGTACTGTTGCACAGTTGCTGGCTGAGCACTGATACCTGGTCATTTACATGTGTATCCACCAATAGACAGACAGATGCTATATATGTGAGATATGTTGTATCATAACAGTCGAGTAGCATGTGTAGTATGTGTGCCAAATTCTGCTGACATATATTGCTGATATCAGGTTATTTTCTTTCTCAGGTACATGGCCCACCTGCGGAATCCCACTTACTCCACAGCTGAGGATGAGGAGATACACCAGAGCCTGTTGCGGGATTATGCAATATTCTTTTCCCGCACCAGCCAGAATCAGCAGGAGAGGGCTGCACTGTGGCAAGGCCTCGTCCGTCGGGTAAATGACATAGGCACGCATAATAGGACATATGAGCAGGTACGACATCACTGCAGTGATTTAATCAGACATGTCCATCAGCGTGCGTCAGATATCCACAGGCAACAGGTCGCCACAGGTGGTGGGGTGGCTACACGTCCCCCACTCACCAGACTGGAGGGACTACTCATGAGTGTAGTGGCTCCAGTCTGCCAGCAACAACAACAGCAGCAGACATGTATCATGATGGAGGCTGGAGCCACGCAGCAGCAAGACAGTGAACGTGCAGGTAATATGCCATATGTATAGTTGACTGTTGTGTACACTGGTAGTTAATGCATGTGTGAGGTGTGTCCTTGGTTTGTAGCAGTCACCATAGTATTTAATGTGCAAGTGTGATATCCTCAATATTAGCAGCTGACCTGTGAAAGACGACTGTTGTACTACTGACCTGTATCATACTCAGTAACAATGGCACAGTTGTGCCCACTGACATTAGTTTCTTCACCTGTGCAGGTCCCTCTGGTATAACAGCAATGCAGCCTATCCATGCTGGTGAGTGGGTATTAACAATTCCTGTAATAGTTTTGATAGTAATAGTACTATTTGGCTCACTTAGTAGTGCTCTTTGTATGCATGTAGGTGTGTCTGTGTCTGTGTGGTGATATCACGCATACTGAGTACTGTACAATTGTGTGAAACTGTGTGCATGTGTGCATGTGTGCATGTGTGAATGTGTGAACCTGTGCATGTGTGCACGTGTGCATGTGTGCATGTGTACATGTGTGCACCTGTGCATGTGTGCATTTGTGCATGTGTACATGTGTGCACCTGTGCATGTGTGCATGTGTGCACCTGTGCATGTGTGCATGGGTGCATGTGCATGTGTGCATGTGTGCATGTGTGCATGTGTGCACCTGTGCATGTGTGCACCTGTGCATGTGTGCATGTGTGCATGTGTGCATGTGTGCACCTGTGCATGTGTGCACCTGTACATGTGTGCACCTGTGCATGTGTGCATGTGTGCATGTGTGCATCACTGGTAATGTGTAGACATTGAAAACTGTCTTTCCTGTTTTCCTCCCACAGGTTCTGGTGCTGCTCTGGTGTCATGTAGCAGGGAACCTGAATCAGGTGCCGTGGGTACTGATAATGATGACATCTGTGTAATGGCACAGGAAGGTATGTCAGGGTCCGCCATTGGTCAGCCGATTGACAGTACACAGCTGTCGACCCCATCAATGTGCACAGTTATCCTGCCAATACACCCTTTGTCACCAATGTCCCTAGGTGATGAACAGCATACAGTGGGCATTGACCAGGGTAATGTGGTATCTGTGGCACATGCCTCCCCACACAGCAGCCATGGGCATGGCCCAGAGATGGTACCACATAGACAGATGTCCAGGGGTTCTCGTGGGAGCATCCGTGGGCGTACTGCTCCTGTCAGACGTGCCCACAGAGGTCTTACAACCTCAGTTATGTTTTGGGCTGTCATGCAGGCACAGTCATGTATGGAACGGTACACCAGACAGGGTCTGAGGGAGCTGACAGCATGTCGCACAGCCATGACTGACAGTATGCGTGACATTGCAGCTGCCATCTGTGATTTCACCGATGTCATAGACAGACGTTGTGGGGACATATTAGACTGGTTCCACAACTACATGTCCATGAGCCAGGGCGATGGTGGGCGGTTGAGGCATTGACGTGGCCGTATGCCAGCAACAGCAGCAGCTGGCAGTCGTCACGGACGACAACAGGGCTGCGGCCGCCCCCGTAGTGCCAGCAGCAGCCCCAGCAATGCTGGGTCTGTGCTGTCATCAGACCGCCCCAGGAGACCACGTGCACGTGGCTCTAGCCAGGCCCAACAGGGATCTGTGTCCAGTCAATGAACACCTGCTTCTGATGACAGTACCCAGTCTGGGTTGGTACTGGATACGGTCTGTAGCACCCCTGCAAGGCACAGGTACCATGTCCGTGGCCAGAGACACTGATCTGTATGACCTGGCAGGTACAGTCTGTGGCTGTCCACAAACACCAGTATATGGCAGCCATGAGGTGGAACTGTGTGCATCCATACACACATGCAAATTGACAACACCTAGGGCTACCGCATACACGCACACACTGCATCAACATTGCCCCACCTTCTACTGCTGTTCCTCACCAACAAACATACACATACATGTCAATCGGTGGTATCGGTGGCTGACTCAGGGATACCAAGTTCACACCCTGTGCATATGATGAAACTGTGCCACCTCCTGCAATCTGTAACAACTGTGCAGGTACAGGTTAACATGTTGCTGATGCACAGGGTGACCACATAGATGTGTAGTAATAGTATCATGTTGTTAACAGTACTGTGTGCTGAATTAATTGTGGGTATATCACAGCATGCCTGATGCAGTAAGTATGTGATTGTCATGTACTGTTGTCTACACCCATGGTAATTACCATAGTGTATCATCTGCACATGTTGGCATACTGGTGGTAATGATGTCAACAGAAGGCTACATACATAGGTAACACAGGGGATAAGGTAATTAATGTAGTAATATGCAATGATGGACATGTAAATTGCAAGTGGCATGTTGCCCACACTGGACTCTGCAATGCAGATGTTTGAGGATGTTGATATGTGTGCAGTACTACACGACTGGTACAGGACACACAGGAGCACCCTAGCACTGCATGCTCACATCTCATACCATGCTAGACAGCCCCAACACACAAAACTAACTGTCACAGGAGGGAGAGTCCCCATATATGTCAGGGATACTGTGGTGGCAGGCCAGGTAGCATACATCCTACTAAGTATGGAACCACTGAGTGAATGCTCAGTGTCTGTTATTTGACATGTGTATTACTGCAGGTATGAGCACATGGGTTTCCATCCAGTTATTGTACATCCTGACAGTACATGGTCTGTACACTTGTGTGCGCTGAGACTGGACCCTAGCCATCTGACCCATGTATTTCCATGTACATGTGCATAGTGCCTGCATATTTGCAGTGTTACCTACTGGAAGTGGTACAGCTTGTTTGTTGTACAATGGACTACATGCAGCCCTGTTTACTGTAGCTTTGTTTGTATGCATGTTTGCTTGCAATTACCCTGGAATACTGATCACATCTGCAATGCATAGTTATAGAGCTTCTGTGGACTCCTAGTGCCATCTGCATAGCTTACTATATGTATGTCCATGTCCCACTTGACAGGATGTCACTATTTGTCCTGTTCACATGTACATTGCCTGTGACACAGTGCATATGACTTACCTGGCATGTGTCCACGTGAGCAGTCATATATGCTACTGCTAACTAATCACAGGCACTACACCTTCACATAATCATCTTCTGTTGAACTACCTGTTTCGCTAGGGATGGCCTGCACCTGTCACCCCTGGGATTTCAGATATTGGCAAAGGCTCTTGCCACCCCCATAGTGCCTATGTTAGGCAAGGTTCAAATGACAAACCCACCTTCATAGGTATCACAAGGGATAAGAAACTAAGAGTAATGCTACCCAATGCCAGAAGTCTAAACCTCCAGATGCATGCACCCGAAACTCTCCTTGGCATGGAGAACATCGATATCTGTGCAGTAACAGATGCCTGGTTCAGGGCTACTGAGAGCACACCAGCACTATCAGGTTTAACCTGGTTGATTTCTTTGAAACAGTCACCAAGGCCATTGACAAGGGGAAGGTGGTTCACTCAGCCTACTTGGACCTCGCAAAAGCCTTCACAACAATACCCCACTTGGGCATTCTAGAGAAGCTCACCAGCTTAAATATAACCCCTATGTCACTAGATGGATTGCACAGTGGCTCAAGGACAGAACCCACATGGTTAGAATTGCTGGAGCCATGCCAGACTCCAAACCAGTTACGAGTTGTGTCCCACAAGGCTCAGTCCTGGGACCTCTCTTGTTTGGTATATATTTATTGGAGGTACAGGCCAACACGGACGGACTGTGGCTGACCAAATATGCAGATGACTGTGAACTGGCCATCATAATCGACTCTCCAGCCGACACAAGCATCTTCCAAAGGGGCATCATAGAAACAGACAACTTGTGCCTGAGCCATGGCCTTCAGCTGAACAGTGTTTAGAAAGGGAACTGTGCATCCTGTAGTCTGTTCTCCTAGTTGCCAAAAGGGAAATTTCCCTGATGCACAATTGCACACACACTAACCCCCCTCAGACAAACACACACACTTGCCATTTGCAGGATTCAAACCCCTACCTAACTATGTTATGACACTTGAGATGGACGTATTCGCAGAGCGCGCTATTTGCATTACAGGGAGGTTTTCCTTTTCCTGCAATACTTATAGAGTGCTGACATCATCTGTGTTTAGAAAGGGGAATGTGCATCCTGTAGTGTGTTTTCCCAGTTGCCAAAAGGGACATTTCTCTCCCACAGACTTACACACACACCAACCCCACTCACACACACACACACACACACACACACACACTGAGCATTTGCAGGATTCAACCCCCTACCTAACTATGTTATGACACTTGTGACGGACGCATTAGCAGAGCGCACTATTCGCATTACTGGGAGGTTTCTTTTCTCCTGCTGTACTTATAGGGTGCTGACATCATCAGTGTTTAGAAAGGGGAATGTGCATCCTGTGGGGAGGCAGACACCAAGCACACTCTGGCTAAGCTGTCATTCCCTAGGGCAAACAGCCTAGTGTTGACCTCTACACCCATATGTTTAATTGTCAAATGTACATTATTTGTTGCTGATAGACTGTTTGCACATCTTTATTGCCATAGCAATCCCTGTTTGTATGAACAACTTGTGCATCTGTGGAAGATGTTTGCATATGGGAGGGATCCACTATATCACATATTTCTCTGTAGTCATTTAACTGTGTGCACTGGGCAGACTGCTGTAATGTGGTTGGTTCCTGGAATAACACGTAAAAATACCAGATATGTGTGTCCAACTGCTAAACTGAGATTTGGCCTAAGTGTGTGAGCATGCCCAGTTCAGCCTTCCCATGGCACGTTGTCTGACATATGTCTCATTTATTAAAGTGTGTGAGCATGCCCAGTGTGAGCATTCCATATGTTGAACTCTGCAGCCCACCACATTTGTGGATGAGTGTGAACTTCAACAAATATCACCCGTTTATGGTTGTGTGTTGTGTGTCATGTTGTGTAGTTACTGTACAACTGCTTTGTGTGTGAACACAACAGGATTATACTGTGCCTGCAGTGTTTGCATGGGATACTTTGCATACAGTTGTCAACATCCTTTCACACTGACCTAACACTGTAGTACTGTATAGTGTACTGGTAGTACTTTGACTGTGGTGGACAGTATCCTGGGCTTTAGTGCTATCACTGCTTTACATTTCGATAGTGAGCACAACAGCCTGGTTAGGGGCCAGTTGTGTACATCTGACCATGTTGCATTCTGTTCAGATATGAACTACTTAAACCAGGCTTGTCCAACATTGGTAGTGTATTCCACAACATAAGTGTACATTTGCAAACACTAGCGATGTGCCCTAGTCCATGTCTAATGCTAGTTGGAGAGTGTGTTTGTCCTTCAACACACATTGTAAGTGGAGTTTGCCATGACATATGTCATGGTTAGTATACTGTGCCTCTGTCTACCTGTGACATGACAGTGATACCCAGGATAAAGCTACCATCTCCCATCTCCCATCCACTCATCAAGATTCCTATTGAGGAAAATTGATAAGTGACTCTATGGGTAGCCTGTACTAGGAGTTCACTCATGGGTGGGGGTGGATTCTGTGTTATGGATCATGCAGTACAGCTTGTCCTATGTAAGTCAGTGCTGGGGTTCAGGTCTCTCATGTGCATAGCTCACTGCCATTCAGATTGTACAAGGTGCAGCATGTTTATTGATACCAGCAACACAGGCAACACATGGCATCTGTGCAAGCTCTTTAATACTCCTGGTGAGGTACTGTTGGGGACTTTACGGTTGATGGAGGTGTCTGCTGAGGTACATCCCACAGGGGCTAGTGTAGTCAATTGTACCGCTGATGGAGGATGACTGCAGAGCCACAATGACCTCCCCTTATCTAGATCTGACAACCTTCATAATTAGGTGGGTATATGGTATGTTTCTGTAAACACTACAGCACATGTTTGTCCAATGCAGGATATCTATCACCTTGTGTCCCCAGGTCTCTCATTATATGTTAACTACATAATGGGTTAACACCTATGTGGTAATAGGTGGGCACTTACTGTATATCCACGGGGGTTGACTATACACTTTTCTGCAATTAGCTTGCTGACATGGCTATGGCACCAGTTGTCTGTTTCCATGTGGCCCTTTTGTGGGATGCTTGTGTCAGCTGGTGGATCATATATGGTGAGCAGTTTGTAGTCCTCTGCAAACATGTTCAGACACAGTCCTTCCATGTTTGCCTGTACCTATGGGACATATATACCAGATGAGGGAGATCCCAGGACCAAGCCTTGTGGGATGCCAGTTATATCTGGTTTGTAGTCTGACATGGCTGCAGCATGTCTGACCATGTCTGTTCTGTCCTTGGTCTGGTTTGCAACCCCTCTACTGACATAGGGGTTTATACTTAAGCTGGTGAGCTTATCTATAATGAACACATAGGGTATTGTATAGAAGCCTTTGCAAAGTCCAGCTACGCTGTGTGGACCACATTGCCCTCATCAATGACCTTAATGACTGTTTCAGTTGAGTCAAACATGTTTAGGGGCAGGATCTACACTTAAGAAAGCCACACTGGGTAGGGTCCAGTGTCAGTAGGTCCCCAATATCTTTATGTCTGTGGTACATGCTGATCCTTTCCATAGCTGTGCAGACCGAGCTTCTCAGGATTCTGGGGTAGTAGTTTTCAGTATCTATTCAGGCAACACCTTTGTTGAGAAGAACCACTGTTGTTGTACACTGCTCTTTGGGTACATATTCTGTGGTAAGGCTGACATTGAGCAATAGTGTGATTTGGCATTCCATTCATCTTGGAGTCCATGTTGCACTCAGCCCAGGACACCATCTCATACCATTGCTGCTGTGTGTTTTGCTTTGTAGATGCTGGCTGTTACCTCAGCATCTGCAATGTCAGGGGGGCAGCAGTCTGCTGGGATAGATATTCTGCATTCTGGGGGGGGGGGAGTGGTTTGCACTGCACCTGTCAGGATGTATGTTGGCAATATGTGTGTGTGTTTGTGATATTTGTGTGATTCAGAGCATATCTGTGAATTCCCAACACGGTTCCTACCATCAGTTGTGAAAGCCTTGGGATTATCCTTAGTGTCCTGTACAATTTGTATCTTCATAGGTTCATAGGTTCATACTAGGCTATCCACCCTAGGGCATTTGTTAGCCTAGCCAGAGTGTGGGTGGCTTTTGCCACCCTTTGCTATGTGAATATTATGGCCATTTATGATTTGCTTTGCTGTGCCTCTGTCTGGACATGACACAGTGAAGACCCCCAGTGTAACTCTACAATCATCCATCCACTTGGCAAGATTCCTGTTGAAGAGTGTCAGTGAGGGGCTCTGCCTAACATGGAGTGGGATTCTGGTCCAGGGTGTGGGGAGCCTCTGGAGTATGTATCTGCCCCCCCAGCACATCCTATTTCATTATTTGTTGAGGTTGACATCTCTCACTCTCACAGCTCCGATGGCTTTGAGTTTTCTGGGGTGGAGCATGTCCATTACTCCTGTGTTGGGCATGGCCTTCTACAACAGGCATGCAATGCCTCTGTGTAGGCAGTATGTGACTGCATTCAGCTGGGGTGTCTACAGCCAGGCAGCATATGACAAGTATTTGAGACCCTTAATCCTCTTGGTGAGGTACCTTTGAGGTCTTTCTAACTGCTGCAGGTGTCAGGTAAGGTACATCCCATATGAGGCATTGTACTAGATTATGGGTGTGATAAGAGAACAGTATAGGGGCACAATGACCTCTGTTGACGTAGATGTGAATCCTTTCCTGATACGGTGTCAAATGTAGACAGTCTTCCTAGCCACATTGGCAATGTGAGTGTCACATAACAGGTTACTGTCCACTTGTGTCCCTAGTTCCCTGATTACTCCTTCCATACATAATGGTTTACCACCTATGTGGTAATTTGTGGTACCTTGTTTGGTATTTGGTGGGACATTCATACTGTCCAGTGTCTTCAGGATGGCTGGGTGGGGTTCCTGTGTGTGAGAGTGTGGTCTGTAGCATGCTACAGACTGTACAGCAGTCTTGCCTACAGTTAGTTGCACATGGGTGGACTCCAATGCCTTGTGCATTGTCAGTTACCTGGATGTATGGGTGTCTGTGCTGAATATGGATACTCACCCTCCTTTTATGTTTTGTTCCAGGTTTTGGGGCCATGGCACATGATATGTGGTATAACCTGGTAGTGCTGGTGTGCTGTCAGGAGGCTTGCAGCAGGTTTCTGTCACTGCACAGACATCAATGTTCTCCATACTGGGGATGGCCTTGGGAGCATGCATATTGGGGTTTACACATCTGGCATTGGTCAGCATTACCCTTATGTTTCTTTCCACTTATGTTTTCTAGGGTGGTGGGTTAGTCTTTTCAGCCTTGCCTTCAAAAGGCTCTCTGGAGGTGGCAAAGGCCTTATCCGATATCCAGACGCCCAGGGGTAACAGGTGCAAGCCATCCCAAGAACAGCTGCATGGCTTGTCAAGCATGACATCCCAAGCAGACAGACATTGGATCCCCTTGGAATGACACCAGTAAGTGTGCCACTTGCTATGACTGATCATTCCGTGTTTGTACTGTGGCATTATTCTTGGTAAGGGTAGGATGCTGCAAACGGTGAGTGTCATACTGTTCTGGACTACATAATCAGAGAGCTCATCTATGTCTCTTTTCATGTAGTCTAGGGAGGTACATATCAGGTCATTCACACCAGCATGGACTATGACTGCATCATGTTTCTACTTGCTTTGGAGTGACCTGCATACTTCTGTTATGTGGCGTATTGTGGCAGCCTACAGGCAGCTTACTGTACCCTTTCCCTTGTTCAGTCTGGTGTGCGGGACAGCAGTGTGTCTGACTATGGAGTCACCTATTACAACTGTATCAGGCATGTTGTTTTTCCTTCTGGCCTGTGACTGTTTGGCACACCAGCTTTGTGTACTATGTGTTGCATGTGCTATGTTTGGAGGTTGTTTGATTGGGTGTCTGCTTTAGAGGCCTCTGTTGGTGTGCTGTGTTTGTAATTTGTGCCTCCGGAAATGTTTTTCTATTTATGTGTTTGGTTTGCAGTTGTGATAGGTCTATGTGGGACTGTGTTTGTGGTGTGTGTGGTTACCTTCTCCTCCTGACTAGTTTTGGGAGTACTGAGTTGAGGGAGCTGAGCCTCCAGTTTGGATAGATGGTTGCATCTCTCACATATATTTGTATTTCTTGGGTGGAGTTGGGGGTTGTCTGTGTACTTGGGGCAGGTGTAACATTGCCTCAGGATTCACAGATTCAACTTGTTGTGGCTGGCCTTAGTGGATTGCATGTGTGGACATATTTTATTGCCATACTACTGATCAGTGATTACTTCATTGTTTCTGTTTGCTCTATCATGTAGTAGCTACCTCATTCTCTTGCATGGTTTGGTTATGGCTGGTGTCCACCATGCCAGATGCCTGTGTGTATGGCATTGTGTCTTGTTTTAATTTAGGATTGCATAATCCAAGCATTCCTGGCAGTGTTCATGGAATGGCTGTATTACAGGTTCTGAGGTGTGGCCCATATTTTGCACCTGCACAGGACCTTTAATGGATTCCACATCAGTTTGGAGGAGTGCAAGTATTGCTTTACACATGTTTTCCACTGTGGTTTTCTGGCTAGGGACTGTGGTCAAGATTTGTATATTCAGTGTGATTACTCTATGGTCTGGTTTCACCAGTGTGCAATACACTTCTCGTCTTGCCATCCAGTACCCATGTTGCTGATTATCACATCAAGTATGCTTACCCCTCTTGTGGGAGTGGTACGTTGTTCCTGGGCCTTTTAGTTTATGGATTCTATGAACTTTTGTCCTACACTGTTGGAGCTAGTATAATGCTCCCAGTCTATGTCTGGGTATTTTCAGTCACCCAATATAATGTGGTTTGGAGGACTTGATATATTCATGTATTCCAGCATAGGCCAGGTGCAGTTCCTGATGTTGGGACAGTAGTCTGTAGCAGGCTATAAACTGGGGGGCAGTTTTAGCCACTGTTACTTGACCATGGCTAGTCCATGCTGCTTCTTGTTGTGGTACCAACATGGGGTGTGGTTATCCTTGACAATTCTTGCTAGTCACCCTCCTTTTGTAGCTTGTTCCATGTTTTGAGTCTGTACAGCACAGTATGAGGTGTAACCTGGTAGTGTTAGGGTGCTGTTGTGAGCCTTGACTCAGTTTTCTGTTACAGCACAGATATCAACATTCTCCATACTGGGTGAGTTTAGACTGCATGCATCTTGCTGTTTCGACTTATCCCTTATCTTATTCTTATCCCTTCTGATACCTATGGAGATAGGTTTGTGTTTTGAGCCTTACCTATTCAGGGCACACTGTGGGTAACAACAGCCTTTGCCAGTATCCATACGGCCTGCACTGATAGGTGCACTCCAGTCCTAGCAGGTGGAGCATCATGTCATGCTCATCATGTCATCCCAGACTGGCACACATTGGATCCCCTTTGACTAACTGCGATACTTCAGTCAATTATTGCACTTGATCATCTCATTGTCATATTGTGGCATGATGCTTGGTGAGGGTAGGATGTTAGTCAGGGTCCTCAGGTGTGCATATAGTGCATGGTGTTACATTACTTAACACATGGCATTCATGCCTCAGGTGGTGCTGCAGGGCTGCCTCTGTCGGATGCGCATATTACACTTCCCTGTACATGTTTGTGAGCAGGTCATGTCATTGTAGGCATCCATGTTATTATTTGAGTGAGTCAGAGGGGTATCATTCCCAGGGTTCCTACTGAGCCAGTGTATGTGCTATGCGTTGCCTCTTTGCCAAGGCCAGGGCATACTGGGCACGCCTCCTTCTGCCTACTGGGGCAGGCTCAGGTTGTTCCTCCTCCGAGTCACGCTCTGCCTGTGATGGCCTTGGCAATGGTGGGGGTCTGTTTGGCCCGGCCCTATCCTGGTCCTGCTGCAGCTGTTTTGCAAGATCATATTATGTAGCATAGCACATACCATGACAATTTGGGTACATGTAGTTGGTGTGTACTGCAAGGCTCCACCAGATGTGTCCAGACACCGGAACCATGACTTGAGCAGCCCAAACACACGCTCTATTACATTACGTGTTTGTGCGTGTGCCTCATTATGGCGTTCCTGTTCAGGTGTGTGTGCGTTTCTGATGGGTGTCATCAGCCACGGCTCCAGTGCATAACCTGCATCCCCCACTAGGTGTCCATGCGGGATGCCCCATTGGCAAATGTCTGGTACAGCTGCGTCAAATGCCAGATGTGGGAATCATGGTAGCTCCCAGGATAGCCAGCACACACATTCATTATTATGCCCTGGGCATCACACACGACCTGGCAGTTGATGGAGGGGAAGCCCTTGCGGTTGATGTATGCCCTACCCCGCTCACCATCTGGTGCTATGATGTGTATGTGTGTGCAGTCTATTGCACCCACTACCTCAGGGTATTCCGCTATTTGCTGGAAGAGACGCATATTGCTTGCCAATACCTCACGGGCATTGGGGAAATATACATTATCACTGACATGTGCTGACATGGCATCCAGGAACTGGTGCAGTACCATGGAGGCTGATGCCTGTGATATCCCCATCATATCACCAGTTGGTCTCTGGAAGGTACCTGTTGCTAGTATTCTTAGGCCAACACATACCTTGGTTTCCACTGGGATGGGTTCCCCTCTGTTGGTTCTGTGTGTGAGGCATGGCCTGCACAGCTCCACTATTTGCTGCAGGAGGTCTCTGTCCACTCTATAGCGCTCTACTATCTCCAGCTCATGTAACCCATGGTAGGTGACCCTGGGCCTGTACACTCTTCTCCGTCTCCTCACTGTGGGTTGTCTGGCACCATCTGCATTGTCACCACCCTCAGCAAGTCGCCTATGTCTCATTATGACAGCTATGGCAGCCCCTAACATTTCTGCTCTGAGTTCAGCTTTTTCAGTTTTCACTTCTAATAGCTTACTCCTGTCTTGCAGTGTCTCTTGAGAGAAACATCCTGCACTGCTGTTTGCAGAGTTTTAAGTGCTGGGCTGGGCTACTATTCTGCCTGTGTAATTGCCTGCTTCTAATTGTTTTCACCTGCTAGCTCCAGCAGTATTCCCTGCTAGCTTCCTACTAAATCTGTTGCTTCCTTTTTCCTCTCTGTTTCCTCAGGGAGGAGCCATGTGCAAACCAGCAGAAACACGCTCACAGTGACTTACACGCACGCACACATGCTTACATGGTTCAGAATCTGCTTATTCGGATTAAAACGCGTGCACACCCGTGCAAACAGTGTTAAACATCTCCCAGCACGCTCCCACATGCTCAGTCTGCATTACACGCGTGCACACTGCCTTACTCGCGCTTCATGTCGCGCGTATCGCATGCCCAGCAAGAAACTTCGGTGTAGGCAACAGTGTACACCTTCCATTTCTTGACTTTCTCATGCTTATCTAGTGGCACACCTCTTTCCATGATATCTGTCTGACATCTGTCATGTAACTCTGACCTCCAATGAACTGCATTTCTTTCTACCATTCCCCCCTGTGATGTCACCTATCTCCTAATCTGTTCCTCCCCCTTCTGTAACTCTTACACTACTCAGACTGTGCTCATTTGCTATGTGACAGTGGAATTCAGTATCCTAACACTCATTTGCATCAGATTGCCTACTAATCCTTAGTTACATGTCTTAGACTCAGCTTCCCCCCTTAGCAACCACTACATGGTGGCCATGTTGGTTTTGGTCTGCTGGTCCCTGCATTGACATTCCATGTATTGCATAAAACCCACATTTGTGGGTTTATAACCTTCGTTTTTATGTTTTATACAGCGCAGCCCATTTGCGCGGGGCTGCGCTGGGATTAAACATCGGCAATCGCCGAAAAAAAAATTATATTTTTAATATATTTGCATCAGGTTACTTTGCCAATGGCCACATATTTGGCCATTGGCATGCTGCCTGACACATATGCACCCTTTATTTGGAGCTGACATGGCTCCATTGCAGTTTTTGCAGAAACGTATTCAGTTGTCAACTGAGTACATTTCTGCAGCTAAAACGGCACTTACACGGGATGTTCTGGGCTTCCTGGATCGCTAATCATCCTCATTTGCATGCTGTTCGGCTGCAAGTGAGGTGATTAGCTTATAAACGCCCACTCCGTGTAAGAGACGTTTTAGCTTGTCTCTTACACGGACTTTGGGCTGTTCCTGGATCGCGAAGGCTGCATGTAGTCTTACACTACTCTTAGACTCCATGCAAGATTTCGTGAATCTGGCCCGTAGTCTTTTTAAGGCACACTAATTATCCTCCTATTCTTTTAAAAGGCTTCACTCCGAAGAAAAATACAACCAATACTATGAATGAAATACAGACTACTCCCCTTGTGACCAATGAGCGTAGTAATGCTATAAATGATATAACCAATACTATGTTTGAATCACAGACTACTCCCTTGTCCTGCACCTATCAGGACGTTTCTCAAATACATAATTCAGGACACTCTCTTTCTACACATAACTCTATAGATAGATTCACTAGTTTCCCAGTTCCTATTTGCAGGGACTCTATAGCTATTAAGAAAGTGTTTTATAATAACTGGGATATTCTTACCTCCAGCCAGGAGGTTGACAACAAATTAGGGCTAGGTCCTGTTTTTACACATAAAAATTTAAATCTTTACGTTCTCTATTTGAAAATAGAGACACTCAATTTATTATTACACACCCTCTCATTCATAGTAATAAAGGGATGTTTGCTTGTGGAAAATGCGTTGTCTGTAAGAATATTCTTACAGGTGCCACATATACTTTTAAACATAATAATTTTAGAATACAGTGTACTACATACTTTGACTGCAATTCAGACAATGTTGTTTATGCAGCTATCTGCACATTGTGTTCAGCATTTTATATTGGTAAAACAATCATAAGCTGTCTACAAGAATCAAGGAGCATTGTGCGGCTATAAGAAAATGTGATTTTAGTAATGCCCTAGCTAAACACTGTCATATATGTCCTTTGTCTACAGGATTCAAATTCATTGTGCTTGATTATGTTCATATGTTTTTTGGGGATAGAAATACTTTATTGGAGGTTAAAGAATTAAGATGGCAACTAAGGTTAAATGCTAATGACCCACCTGGTCTAAATGAAAGTTTAAACATTAAATGTTTTTTGAAATGGCACAACTAACTACACATTTACTAGTGGTAGGCTTTATTTACTTTTGAACAGGGTTCTAAATACATTATACATAATTCAGTTAGTGGAATGTCTTGCTTCAACAGGGTTCTTATTACATTATTCATGAGTTATATTTCCTAATTGGTCTACAGTATGACTTGTCATTTCACCATTACTTTGGTTATATATATAGGATTGTATTGTAATTGGATATTATTCTGAAGAAGTCCAACATATTAAATTGGATGAAAGCGCTAATTACTGGCTGTCAGTGTGTTTTTCGACATTGCTATTGGATAATTCTGATTTTTACGAAGTTTTTTGGATATAGTTTCAGTTCTTCATTGAATTTTAAAGAGTTTTTTCAGTGTGTGTGTGTGTGTATATATATATATATATATATATATATATATATATATATATATAATATACACACATATATATATATATATATATATATATATATATATATATATATATATATACACACACACATACACACACACACACATTTGCATGTACATAATTAATGCTTTATATATGTATCTTAATTGTTGTTATTTTAATTGTTGTTGACTTTTTATTAGTTGGCTGTGATCATATGATATGATTATGTTCTATATAAAGTCTTTTACTCTGTTATGACATGTATCAACACTGAAGAAGGGGGCTGTCTCGAAAGATTTGCTTTTTTGTAATTAATTACATGACGTTTCCAAAGCTGGAGTTTTGTTTTCTTGTACTGGTTTTCTGATATCTGTTCACCACTGTAAGTTCCTGTTTTTGTGATAGCGAGATGCTGCCATGAAACTGAAAGGAGTATATGCTGGTAGAGATATGCTATCATGTGCGATAGGCACAAAACTGCCATCCCACGTGCATGCACATGTGTTGTGGTTGAGCTACATCTGGCTATTTCACACTGCCATGCTTCTCCTTGATTTCAAGATTTCTGCAACATGTATTTACAAGGCTCAGTTATCATTTTCACTCCTGGTTTCAACCTTGCAAATGAATATGGTTCCAGAAAAGCTTGAATTTGGAAGGCCCCCTGCATGGTGCAGCAAGGATGAAGATTTTCTGTCATCTTCTAAAAATGTACTACAGAGAATAAATGCTAAAGAGGTGCATATGAGGTCCCCAATTGCAAGATAGATGTCTGCTTCTCACTTGCCAGTGTTGTGATTTAGGCCATGGGCTTCATCCACTCTAGTGAGCAAGACAAGCATGGTTAGTGGGCCCCATCTTGACTTTTTCCATCAATAGAAAGAATATGTTAGGGAGAGACAGACTGAGTACTGCAGCAAATATTACTCTCTGCTGACTGGTCTTAAAAAATTGGACCTTGTTGTACATATAAAAGCTGTTTGTATTGATATTAGGTATGCTGTGATCTTTATTGTTTTTTTCTATTTTGCATCTTACAGCTGCTGAAGAGATACAGGAGAACAGGGCCACCTGCTTGAGGAAGCGGGCACAAGTGTCTAGCCATCAGGATATGTATTATGTATTACTGCAATATATTTATTTTTCTTCTGTACCTGTTTAGCACTGCACTGGCCAATTTTGCAATGTTGCCAAGTAATGTGTTCATTGCATATACATCTGGTTTGCTTTATGACTGGTACATATTTTAAATGCATGTGTAATTATGCTACTGTCTGTACTACTGCCTCTTTTTCGTAATAGTGCCTCTGTATTGCAGAATGTTCTAACCTTGAGTATAACACAGCATAAGTATCCATTCCACTGTCCTTCATTGTGCCAGGTGTTCCAGGAAAAACATGAATATGCGAATTGTAAGGCAGTTATGCGCTACGACTGCATTTAATTTTGTCAAGATGCAGTATCATGTGTCCACTGTGTATTCCTACTTGTATGCTTAGGCATGTTATATGTGGTACAGTGCTAGCATGTACCACACATCACAGCATTTGCCACACTGTGTATGATACCAGCTCATGTATACTGTAAGCAAACACAAGGCTGTACATTTCATTTATACATATATTTTATTTTTGTATTGCATTGTTATTTATTTCTCACAAACAGACAGACACACACACACACACGTGCACACACACACACACACACACACACACACACACACACACACACACACACACACACACACACACACACACACACACAGACACATACTGTAAAGGCACATACTGCTTAACATTCATTAACAGTGTCACTGTCCTGCTCAAGAGTGACAGAGCACATGCCATTGCATTCTGCATCATTATCCCACAGTCCTTTGATAGGAGTTCTGCAGACTTTTCTATCCCCATTGTTCTGCTAACTGCATTTTTCTCCTTCAGGCGCATCCTACTAATACTTAATGTTTTTTGTCCTGTTCTCTTCCTCTTTGTCATCTTCTTCATTTCATTATTTGCACTTTTTAGTTTTGTTTCTCTTCATTTATGTTCAAATTTTCTGCAGTTTCATCTCTGGAACATGATGTGATATTGCAGTGTCCATAACCTCCTGCACCTACCTTGACAAAAACTACTGGGGTCACCAACAGTTTCCAGGCCAGCATCTGTGCAGAGTGACACAGGTCATCCTGCAGGAGGCAACCAGGAAGGCTTACTAGTGCTTCTGGTGCTGCTTCTCCAGTGGGAGTGTAGGCTCCTCACTGGGCAGTGGCACTGGACTATCTCATTGGGTCACCCAGTGGGAGGTGCATAGGCCAGTGCAGACTGTGATGGATTTGAGACCTAGAATGGCACCCTGTAACAAAACCCCATGTATCTGGCAGAGATGGTTAGCTCCATGGCCTTAACCACCAGGCCACCACTGACTGGGCCCAACCATGAAAAGGGTCAAATAAGTGACAGATTTCTGGTTGGGTTCATCTCTGTGAAGCTTGGCAGGCAGCCCTTACCCAACCCTGTCCCACATCATGGTGTTCTCCTTTAATGTGTGTTACTCATCTGCCCATGTTTGTTGACCAGTTTTCTTCATCTCTGTTTTCCACTATCTGTCTGCCTGCATCAATCTTTTTTATGTCAGCATCTCCCTTCTCAGTCTTTATGTGTGTTATGCTTGGGTGTCTGCACCTCCTGCCATCTCTATACTCTCCTTCTTACCCACATCATTAACCTGCTTACCCCACCCTTTTTCTCTTCAAGTAGAAAAGGACACCTACCCCAAAAAGAACCTTTCCCCATCTATGTCACTTTTCCCTTCCTAAGCTGCTTCTCTGCTTTTCTATCAACAGTTTCCTTACCTTTTATCTGTAAACATTTGTATAGTTTCATAGGTAAGTACTAAGCTAATTGCCCTTGTGAGCCATTTTAAGCCTAGTCAATTATCTCTTGTGAGACTCAAACCCTGCACCTTGTGTTCGTAAGGCAAGCACCTTAACCATTAGGCCACCCTCCCTTTTGTATGGGTTCTCAGCTGTGCCTACATTATCTGAGAGGGGCATTATGATGTTCATGTGGATGTACATTGCTGCAAGTACTCGGTATGCCTGCTAGTGGGTCAAGGACATGTGACCTGCCATAGTGCAGGCTATATATCTGTGCATTAACTGCCAGATTCAAGAGTGAATACCTTATTCATGCAGTAAAAACACTGACAGGGCCATGCTGTATTGCTTTATATGTGTTTTTCTCCATCAGGTAACTGCATTTTGATTAAGCTATATTTCTCAGCTCAGGACCCCCCCACAACACCATTTTTTCCCCCCAAATCTTGGACAAGATGTTTGAATGCTGAAAAAAACTGATAGAGAAAAAGAAGAACTCCACATGCAGAAAATAACCATCTAGTAAATTAAAAATCTAAGACCTAGTGAAATGAACATCTCAGATTGCTGTAGAACCATTAAATCAGAAAAAAGTCATTGCCTTTACACCTTTGGGGCAATGCAGTTTATAATGAAGTTGAAAATGAATTGTCTTTCTTTGACTGTATCTTTAGTGTTAACTTGTTAGTGAGTCAGGAAATAGCCTTGCAAGCACATGTCACTCCATGAAGCAATATTGCTAAGTACTATCCAATTTTAAAAGATGTAAGCATCTATTCATTTATGCTGAAACCCCTAACAATAGGTAAAGAATACATGTTGAATAAACACATGTCTGAACCACACAATAAAGCAGAAACCAGCCAGTGTCAGTGAGGACATGAGTTTGTTTAGAGTGTATCAGTCACCTGAAATAACACAGTAGATGTCTAAATGAAATTTGATGGTCAAATGAATTACAAAAGAAAAAAAAATATGGAAATGGAAAATGTCTGAAGTACATCCAATTTCTAATATATTTTTCTCTCTGCGCTTGGTCAGTGTTTCCAAATAAATAATTAACTGGTGAAGAATTGTATGAAAATTTGAATTTAAAAAAGGAAAAAAAATGATGCCATTATCTAGCTTCTTTCCTCTCAAAGCAGGTACTTTTTATCTGCTCACTGATTACAGTTTTATATGGCTGCGGTGGTGGTGTTGCGGTAGCGTTGTCACCTCACAGTAAGACGTTGTCCTTTTCGATTCTCAGCGAAAGCGTCTTCTGCGTGGAGTCACTGGAGACATGCGTGAATGGGCGTACCTTCGTTGAAGGTTGTGCGTCAGAGCCGGCAACTCGGTACGTAAAAATCTACTGCCAATCATTAGCGGACCGGAGTTCCGCTGTGGCGACCCCTAACCGGGAAAAGCCGAAAAATACAACAACTGATTGCACTTTTATCATTAGCTCATGCTGAAAGAGGATTTGTTTTATTCTTTGGTACATTGTGTATTTTTTGCATACGGTTTGCCTTTACATATTGTTTTAGGGGAAAAATTGCAGCAATATGTAGTTATCTTAATCTCTCTCTCTCGCTATATATATGTGTGTGCGTGTGTGTGAGAGAGAGATGTAATTTCTGCTCAAAGGGTGAAACTGCATTTGTTTTTCAGAATGCTGAATGCATAAATGTTAATTTTAGGTAAGCACTGTTAAACTGGAAGAATGTACTGCAAAAAATAAGGCCAATGCTTTCCTTGCTAGAATTAGAAAACATGCTGCACTGAAGTGGAGAGTTAATGTATGCAAATTTTCATTCTCCAGCAAGACCATTTCTGCTGCGGCATGGCCGAGTTCTGTAACCTGCCTGATAATTTTGTAGCATAATTAATCAATGAATGTCAAGTGATGAGTTTAGAATGCTAATGATTCATGAATATAAAAACAGACTATAAAATGATCATATTGTGTAAGTGAGAGACTCCATAATTAAACATCTGAATCTGTTTTCACAGTGCAGGCAGAATAGACACCCCAATAAATTAACCAGATATGAAATGGATTTTTCAGTTTTATGACTGCAAGCATTTGACTCATTTATGATCGTATCATACAATGCTAGTCACAAATGAAAAAAAAAAGCTTCTGAATCCAAATAGCGATTAGAAGGAAAAAAATCATACAAAAAATCCATTTTTGTACAGGGCAAACCCTCCTGGAGATCTCCACTCTGTATATACCAATTCTAAGGTTGCACTGTCATGGAGAACGGGAAGATCTCCACTACACTAGCAATTCAACCTAAGAGAAAAAGTCAGTCACTCGCACACTAGTGATCACACAAATACATGTCAATCACTATTTTTTCTCAGACATGCCTGGCCCCTGTCAGACTGTAATGAGGTACTGTGATGAAGCATTAATCCTTACTGCAGCATAGATCCTTTCCCAGTCAGATGGTGCTCGGTGACTCCACATGTTGTCCTTGTTTCCCTATGTATATTTCTGTGTGGTTTCTTGTTTTTCCTGCATGTTTGTTGGCGAAATGGTCATCAGGTAAATTGTGTGTGTGTGTGTGTGTGTGTGTGTGTGTGTGTGTGTGTGTGTGTGTGTGTGTGTGTGTGTGTGTGTAAATGTCAAATGTGGATGTGCATATGACTTGTGACAGACATGCTTCAAAGTATGTCTGCATTACGCAAATTGCTTGCAGATGTAGATTTTACATTCCCAATGGCCCCGAACAGGTAAAGCAGATAGGGAGAATTAATACTTTTTTAAGAACCCTGGATATTACCCGCAACCCATTGACCAAAGGGAATTATGACTGAGTCATGGAACTAAGCCCATGTTCTAATACTGTTTCTTATTACATTTCAAGATTTCATCTGTGATGCTTCAACAGTGTTATGCACATTTTGGTAATGTAATGAAAAATCTGTATTGTCCTCCGTTCTATACAGGCTGTGCAAGTAATCCTTTGTTATGAACTAAGGAATAAGAAACAAACTTGTACTATTTTTTCAGGGAATGCACCTTGTAGGTAATTCAAATCTCTTTCCCACCAAGCTGATGGGGTGGAAATGGAAGAAACAAACGAAAGACTTAACACAATGCATTAGCATAAGAAAGAATGAGAACACCATTGATGTCCTTAGTATGACTACAATTTACATTATTAAATAAATAACTGGCATTTTAACCTGCATCACTAAGACAAAGACAAAGATCTTGTACATATATAACCCCCAAATCACACATTTTATCTAAACATATTACATCGACAAATTTCATCTCCAAGTCATTTAGTTGACAACACATTTTATCTGACATGAGTCAAAAACAGAAAAGATGCCTACAAAATTTGTTTTTGTGGGGGACGGTTAAGCCGCTCATTATCTCCATGTGGGGGGCCCTCCCATTACCCTTACTTAAATATGCTAACTACATAGCTGCATAACTATGGAGAAATGAAAATACCACACACAGGTAATCATGTCTGTCCACATTTTAGTTTTCATGATGCTGTGGGGCCAAAGAATAGGATTGATAGCAAGCTACAAGTTGAATTTGTGACTTATCTAGTGTGAATTTGTTTTCTGAAGGAGGTCATATCACTTAGTTTGAATAATTTTTGGTGCACTAAGTTTAATATGCTTCTTTCATTTGACGTGCTAGTATCATCGGTCGATTTAACTACTACACTCAGCTCACAATCATCAATGAATTTAGTCAGACAGTGGTCCTTATTGTCAGTATTTAGGTCAGAGAAATAAATGTCAATTAGGAAGGGGCGTAGTATGGAACCCTAATGAATGCAACTGGTCACTTCTTCCATAAATGAGGAGGCATAACCAGCCTTGATAGCATGCAATATATTCATGTCCATTTACCACACAGGATCAGTGCTTAAGGACATTAGCTTATTAACAATCCCATCACGCAGTATGAGGCCAACCACCTTTCCCAAATTCAGGTAAACATTGTCAAGCATGACTACATTTATAATGTCCTGATTTATGAGGTCAGTGATGATGTGTTCCATTGTTTTATAGACAAGACTAGCATGGGTCTATAATTTCCATGGTTAGTGTTAGGGCCTCACTTATGGACTGGCATCACCACCACCACAATGCACCACTACTTGGAAGCATATTTTGCAAAAATGATTAGGTTGAACAAGTTAAGGAGGAGGTCAGCAACAGCCAGCTTTACACTATTTATTAGACAACTCTGTATATTGTCGAGACCCACTGAAGAGATGTTTTTGGTCATGGAAAAGGATTTAAGATTATGGTCTTTTGAGATGGTAAGGGGATTTATTCAAAGATGTTTCTAATGGTGAAGATAGTTTCAGAGGAGAAATTTGCCATAAGCTTATTTACTGGTTTATTAGAAGTGCCATTAGAATTAGAGTGGGAGGTGCCAAAATAAATAAATGAGCTTAGAAACATAATGAAAATTAATCTTTAGTGTTCTAATGTAACTTAAGAAGGACTTATATTTATCTTTATCTTCAGAAGCTAGCATATATTCATGTCATGCTTTCCTGCATTTTATAGCTACCTTCAGTTTCTCAGTAAGGATTTTTTTTGATGTAAGGGTCTGTATTTACAAGGTAATCTAAGAAGTTTCTTCCTTCTGTTGTATAATGTATTAATGTCTACTGACCACTTTGGTGTTTTTTTTTTTTGAATTTGCTGCTATATGTGGTTTAAGCAGGGACTGCTATGTCAATGCATTTATCTAAATGATCATAAAGATCCTTGACATAGGTTGCTGCATATTCAAAAACTACATTGGGTTAACATGGGAGCATTTTGGGATGACATGGGCCATAAGATTGGAACTGATGTAGTCCAGATGGTGTGGTACCCCTGTTGTCAGGAACATTTTCTTCATGCAGACAATACACCAGGAGCTCGCTGTGACATTCATATTTTTTGTCTTTATGCTGTGGAATCTTTTCTTGATAATATTTTATTTCCATAGAAATATCACCATATTAAAATCCCCACCTAAGATTTTCATGACAAATTTGTCTCCCATTTGTTCCATTAGTTCTATAAATGTATCAAAGACTCCTACAGTATGTTAGTCCAGTCCCTAGAAATTTCCTGTTAATTGCCTCCTTATTGGTGTATGTGTGTCCACTATAACCCATCTCCCCTTCAACTTCTTTCTTTTTGTTCACTTTTTCCCAACCCAGGTTATGCCTTGATGAGTGTAATTCCTCCTCTTACATTCCTTGCCAGTAATGACCTCTCCCATGTTTTCCAATATTTAATTACTATCTCAGGTATTAAAGTGGTGATCATAGTCTCTTGCAGCATTAGCAGCAGCACACCATGTATTTTCAGGTGTTTCAGTTTCTTCAGAATTACTTTCTGTTTTGACTTTAGGTCTAAGCCTATAACATTCATACTAACTATCCCTATGGAACTTGTAAAGTACCACAAAAAGAACTCCCCTAAAAATTCTGCATCATACTCACTATGAACTTAGAATTTAAGAGGCAATAAAAGAATAGCTGGGCTGCAGCTGCATTTATTTATGCTCACAAGGGGCAAACACTATATCATACTCATTCTGCAGGTAAAGCATGAGGGCAGGAAGCGAACACAAGTGCAGCCTAAACCTACCATGTAAATTTTAGGGGTCTCACCAAGAAAAAAAGTATGGACTACACCAGAGAACTGTCCTTCCTGTGGACAAGAACTTCACACTGGAAATATTTGTATTTGCAGGTGTTCCAGCTCTGTGATGCATGCAATAACTTCATAGCACTATAGCACAAATAACTAGATAGATAGGGTTCTAATCTCAGTACTGTCAACTTGTGTGTATACACTACATTTATGGCTGTATGTCCATCTTCAGTCATTTTTTTTCCATAAATTATTTTAAGGAGTGAGTCTGTTGTTAAGCTTTCCCTCTCCCTGGATCTCCCTAGAAGCTACTAGTTTGACATTTGCTTATTCAGAGCTACTTCAACCCACTTCCTTGCAAAGCCTGAGGGTACCTTCAATGTATAGTGTTCTCTTCATTAGTTGCATCCTAAAGTATGTTTCTGTTTGTTGTATATATTGTGCAGTAGGATTGCGTATGACTAGAATTGCCTGTCTGCCATTTGAAGTTTACTTAACAGTGTACTTCTAAGTCATGGATAAACAATATTACCACAAAACCTCAAGTCAGCTGCTACCATTACAAATACTGCTGATGGAGGTGGATTTGTATGGGCTATCTTATGGTTATTGAAAGCCTCTCTGTGAGTTGAGGTATACTGAGTCTCATGTGGAACTTTAATCTTTTGAATGGCAATCCAGCATGAAAATTTAACCTATGTTATTGAATTACAATCATTTTAATAGCTGACAAATGTCTTACACATTTTACTAAAGGATCATTTTGAGGCATAACCCATGTATATGCGCTGCAATAAGACAGCACAAGAACAAACCACTCTACATATTTCTATGCATATTTAATGTATAATAGGGAGGCACTAAGATTGCAATGGTTCCTTTGTGCTATTTTACCCGTGTGCCTGACATTTCCTTATTATTTCATCAGCTTAATAACTTTTTATATAGATGGCATAGGGGTAGGCACCATGTTAAACAGAAACATCCTTGGTTATTATAGAATGTTAGAGTAAAATACCATAAATGTAAGCCATCATAGCAAAACAGAATGTTCAACTGCCATTTTCATTTCTGTAATGAGGTGACATTCCAGACACAATCTTCTAGTAATTAAGTTTTTATTTTTTTGCAAGTGAATTCTGCCATTTTTTTTTATCAATCATTCCTCATGGTCTTTTTTAGATGTTCTAGTTTAAGTATTGATGGGTCCATGTCATTGTTTTCATCTTTATCATCTTGCCTAATTTCAGCAGTGCTGCATATTTGTTAGGGCTCTATATATTTGGATACAGTTCCTGCCTCAAGTTACTTGGTGACCGTTTAAGTCTTCTTTTCTTTAGCACTCTATTGTGATGAACTTAGGGTCATCATTTGTTTTCACTTTTCCTCCACAGCCACTAGTTTATTGTCGTAATACCATCCTGTCTTTCCTTTGCCTGGTTTCCAAGACAATCTACAGTCTCTTTGGATTGTTTAAAATTATAACATTTTAGTGTCCAATTGCACTTGCAGCAAAGGAGGAAATTTTAAGACTACCTGATATTGCATCTTCTTAAATTTATGGAGCACTTGAAGGAAACCTTTTCGCTTCTCTAAAATAACTGTGATGTTGCCTGCAGGGATTCAGACTGGGCAACCAGAAATTCTGACTCTTTTTCCCTAGTCCACTTGACTTGAGTAGAACTGTTTCTATGTCCAGTTATTAAATGAATTTCATAATAAAATTATGAGAATTGATTGATTTAGTCACACTCTGTGTACTCTTTCTGTTTTTACAGATTCCATTCTCTGCAGTAATTGGTGCATCTTGGCCATTACAAACTTTATAGGTTCTGTGCCCTCTCATCCCTCATTAAGATTAATGAAATGTTCATCCTTTTCAAGATCATTTGTCTTTAATTTGAACCTTCTGCTCCATCTGTCTAGTTCCAATAGCTGTAATCTGTGTGATGTTAGTAGCTATTTATAGGTTTGGACTATCACCTGTTGTTGCTTCATTCTTTTTCTTCAATATCATCCAGTTTTAAAGTATTTTCTTTACTGGCTTCTCACAGAATTTTGGTGCCTCTCTGCACCTCCTGGAGTAGAGTTAATTTTGAGTTGATAGATTTTTGTAATTCCTACAGATCTTCATATTTTTTTTTGTGATGTTTTCCTGTTTGACTTGTTGTTTTGTGGCCATGTACCCTTCCTTCTCCTTTCTGCCATTGGCCATGATTGATCATAGAAGGCCATTAAGTCATATTTCAAGGGAATCTTTACCTCATTTGCATTCCTGCAGTTTTATATTTTGGGATTCCTTTGCATTTAGAGCTATATTGTCCATAGAGATGAAAAAAGTACTAACTGTCTTTCCCACACTGATAGGGCATCTCTACTTATGAACATTCCTGAGTGCAGACCATGTGTGAACTTATTAGAATCATGACTTTTATGTGCATATGCTTATCTAGGTTATTTGAACTATGCAAAGAATGCATCTTAAGCAGTCTTAGAAAGTGCCTTCTGCCACTTGCAGTTACAATTTGAGAGACGTGCGCATAACTATAAAAGAATTTAATGGTTCTTGTCCAGTCATACACTGCATGACACATTACATGGTATACCACTACATTTAAATGTACTTTTCATGTAGTTAATCTACACCTTCTTGAAGTCTTATTGGTGAAAAGACACAACTTGCTAAGCTAATGCTGTGATCCACCATTTTTCATGGTAGACCACTACTGACATAGATTCTGAGGGTTTGCCAGCAGTAACTCTTCTATTTTTCTTTTGTTTTGTTTTGTTTTTTTAATGTTTGCTTTTCTTCATGTCTGTGCAACTGTATAAGTTTTGGGGTGTGAGATGCCTGTTTACTACATGGGGGTGGAGGGGGCTGCTCTCTTCAAGCAAATTTTATTTAAAAGTTTTACTACTGAATTCAGTCATTTGGCAGTTTATCTCAGTGAATTGATCAAGATTTTCTTTAGTGATACAAAGGTGAAACACTTATGTACAGTGTGTTAAAGTCAATGACAATGAGGGAATGCTTGACTAATTTATATTGCACTTCATTTCTTGCTACATCCAAATACTGTTATGCCTCTTTTTACAGTAATCTGTGTATGCATATTATAACCATACTTAAAACACATATCTAGGTCATAATAATGGGTCTACTTCATTTAGTCAAACTCCCTAATCGTTGACCCCTTTTTGTCTTAGTTACATTTCAGCGAAAAGACTTTTCATCAAAATGTTTCCCAGAGATAGCCAATGGTAGGTCATCATCTGGAATGTGCCATTTTCCCCACTGTAATGCGATCTCACAGTTGGTATATTTAGTTAGGGGGTGGGGGGGTGTAAGCCCCCCCACCTGGGTAAGCTTTAAATTTTACAATTTTTTGACGATCAAATAGTTTCAATGAAAAGTCAATTCTCTGATGTTTAAATTCGACAAAAAGGGGTCGACGAACTGGTGTTTGACGATTAGTGAGTTTGACTAACTGATATAGACTCTATAATAATAAATTACATGCAACTCTAAAAATGTCTGCTACTCACAAACTCATACTTTGTTACTTAAGTTTCAGCTTGAGATCTACAAGAACAGTGCATTATAATAGTAATGAAATTTTATAAAATAAGTGCAACATGTTTGGGGGCAGGAGAGATGCACTGATTTTTTTCATACCTTTGCACTCTGCAAAAAATAACATTCTGGATGTATTTTTGATGTCAGAGTAGTCATAAGTTTATCTACTGTAACACATAAATTACCAGTTAAATTAGAATAAATTGGAATACTGTGAGGAACCATTTGCTATAGAAGATTCAGTTGTTCAGTTGCAATTTCTACAATTTATTTCATTTCACTTAGCAAGTCAAGGATGCTCATAACTAAAACTTCTGATACTAATATTGATCATACACTTAAAATGATTGTTGAAAAAGTTGCTGTACATTCCAAAGTAACCCCCACCAGTGCAGGGGCTCTGCTTCCACTCCCCTGATATCAATATTTACTTACTCCAAGGTTAGAGAAATTCAGAAGTTGCCTTTCATTTTTTTGTGATACCCATAACCCAAACCCAAAGCAAAGTATCTATGACACACCAAGTCATGTTGTATCAAGGCACTGACAATAAAAATGATGCAATGCTATGTTTTTCAATAAACAGGCACACAATGAACTGTAAAGTTCCAATTCAGTCTATTAAAGTTTCCTCTAAAATTGCATATTTTACTTTTTTCTTTAGTGTTTATTCCTAAAGGCGTCACAATTTCTGTGAAGTTAATATGCAAAATCTAATTATTTTTGGTCAGACTAGGTCATAATACAGTTGGCCCAGAGATCAAGTTTCATAATGTGCATAAATAATTCCTGCAGAGTCCATATTATGTTGCAGAGTCACCCTGAAACAGTTACGTATTGAAACAGTTCATTATTTTGATCTTCTGCAAATACTTATCAAAACATACTGTCTCGAAGTCAGGGACTCCAGCATTAGTAGCTCAAGTAGGCTATTGCTCACACAAGAAACTCTAACATGAGCTCAGGCAAACAGCTGCTGCAGCTTATCTGAACACATTATTTGAGTTTGAGTGAGGTAAGTGCAGCAGCCATGTTGAAGGAGTGAGGGGGCGTGAAAGTATGGATTAAGTAAAGGGGTTGTTGGTTTAGGGAGTGGAAGGGGGATTTTAGGTTTAAGGAGCAGGCAGGGAGTCATAAGCTTTGAGAACATGAAGAGGTTTTTAGGGTTAGGGATCAGAAGGGGGATTTAGGTTTAGGGAGCAGGAAGGACATTTTCAGTTTAGGGATTGGAAAGGGAGTTTTATGGTTAGGGAGTGAAAAGGGGTCTCAGGATTAGGGTTTGAGAAGGTAGGTTTTAGAATTAGGGAAGGGAGTTTTAGGGTTAGAGTTAGGGTTTGATGGGGGCTATGGGAGCTAAGTAGCTACAAGAGATTGAGTAAGTGGGAGTTAAAGCTCTTACCTATTCAATCAAGTGGCAATAAGAAAGTGTGTTGTGAGAATACAGTACATGAGTGCTTGTAGCAGACTCATGTTATTAACTCTGCTTTGTGATGAAGTTCCCATGTAATGATGCTATCAGATCTGTGCAGGTAAAAGATACAAAAAAGAAAATGAGCAAACAACATAGCCACTAGACATTTAATGTACAAAATAAAATAAAATAAAGGTGAGCACTTTCGTATATACAATACTTCTTCAGACCAACTAACATTGTTGTAGTGTGCATGAAAGCACCCACCCAAGGCACTATAGACATGAACCAGTGTCTGCCACATCTGCCCCCATAAAGGCTGGTCACACACCTTCTTCCAAAAAGCTGCTGCTCCTGGGTCCTTAGTTTCTGAAGCAGGACTTTATTTTCATCTTAGCTGAAACTGTTCATCCTCTGCCATTTGTCTCTTCTTCCGGACATGCTGACACCTGAAAACAACACAACAGATATAGCTATAGACTGCATGCTGCTCGGTCTGGTAGGATAATAGGTGCAGACATGGAGTATCCTTGGTATACCATACTATAGATGGAAGGGCAGATATAGAAAAACATACAGCTGGTGGATCTGCCACACATTATAACACATGCAATCCTTGCAGGGCCCAGCTTCTCTGTTAGGACCAACATGTATTTATAGAGCAAAGCAGTCATCCCTGCTGCCAAATTTAGGGTTACACCTAGGGAAATGTAGATGACACAGCTGTACATCACAAGAGTGGATGGAGTACACATGCAGGCATTGTAATGTTGTAGCCAACACCACAGGCTCCAGGATATTCTACAAAGGGTGAATTATTTCTCTAAGGACTTACAAAGAATGCAGAGGGGCAGCTTTTCAATGCTGCTAGTACAATCTGCGTGTATATTGCAAGTTTCACACATTCATACTGCTACCTTAATGAAGCCTACATTCTTGTGCAAGAGTGCAAATATTTAGGGAGTTGGGTAAATATATCTTATCCCACAATAGCACATGACTGTGTACCTATTCAGAAATTATTATGATTCCATGGACTGATGTTATATTTACAAATGCTCTACTTGTGGATTCAGAATTACATCCAAGATTTGCAGGAAATAGCATGAAAAATGGTGCAATGTTCTGCAATTTTTCAACTTTATACCTTTTTTAAGCTACATAGACAAATGGAATCAAGTACAAAAAATGTTTATGAATTGTTTTATTTTTTTAACATATATGTGACAAAGAGCACTGATAGGTGTTTGGACATGCATATAATATGGCATACTTGTGGGCTCATACAGGAGACCTATATAATTACATGTGTCATATTTCTGAGCAGTGACAAGCTGCACTAGCTATAATTCAGAAATTACTTTATATGCATGATTCACAGGCTTTCATTTTACTTCTTGTAAAAATGCCATGATTCTCAGAGTATATTCACATGCTAATGACTACTTCTGGTAGTCCCAGATGAATAATATCTGTGTAGGTAGTTCACAAGGGGGATTACAGGGCCCAGTGATGTTCCCCTTAGGAAAGCTGATGCCTGATATACCCTGGATAAGGTGCTTTGGGGCCATGGGTATTACAAATATGGGAGGGCGCAGTGCATGCATTGCTATGATGGCTTACAATGCTGCCACCTTGCAGACTAATAAGAGTGTAAAGCAGAGGATAGTCAACAACACCCCAAACTGCACTGTATCTATTTGATTTTATTTTTTGAGGGGGTCTGTTACTGCTACTGACAAGTCTTTTTCTCAGACTAAAGAAAATATGTGTGGCTACTGTCAGGTATTGGTTGTGGTGGGAACTATTATAATATGTTGACTGCCTGTACAGTGAGTCCTGCAGGAATCTGTTATGTGGTGGGGGTTACGTTGAAGCATTTCAGGGTGCCAGCATGTTATCTGATGTGTTTTCATGTATACCAAAATCATGTACCTATACAGGTCCATTTGTTTATGTACAGGGATCACACATCTACCTGCTTTTGAGGATGGAAATTTCCTTCTTCCTGGGATTATATTCATGTGATATAGGAGTGGGAATGTAGATTGTAATTGCTATTCTCACATGTTCCCTTCCACCAGTCACAGTTCCTTGATGTGACCCTTTCCCTTTCAGCATGAGCAAAGCACAATCTGAACTATGTAAGTCAATAAAAGAGATGGAGAGGCTGAGCGTTGGCATGGTTAATTGCACTGACAAAGTCTGACCTATGTTATATCGATACATTTTATTGGTAGCATGGTTTCACTTATGGCAAACTTCCTATTGGTCTCCTCCTAGCAGCAGGTGTCTTAACCACAGACAACATCTCCTGAAGTTAGAAATGGAGATACTGATTGGGTTGTGCACATTGTGAGGTAATCTGGCCCCAGTGCCCATAGTGGCCCAACCACAGCTTGAGCAATTGATGAATGATGTAGCTGGGATAGTAGTGAAATGGTACATGGTCTGATCTCTGTGTGTCTCTCCCCATCCTGCCTTGTGTGTGCATATGTACTCCTCTTTGTCTGTGCTCTTTTGTATTTGTCTCTTTGCCACTGCATACTTGCCTATATCCTTCCTTACCCCTGTTTTCCTAAGACTTCCTCCCCATCTCCTCTCTCTATATAAATAAAAGCAGCCCTATCTCCCTAAAAAATTGCCTTTCCTCCCCCAACCTACACTCTTCTACACATTGTTCTTCTGTGTATCCCTCTACTTACTGCCTTTCCCTTTTCCTGCTTTCTTATACATCCTTTTCTTACCCCTTTTAAGCATCTGACAATTGTCAATGTATGTGGACACCATAGCAGTGTAGTTGTCCTTACTGTATAGTTGCATACTACTCTGTGACACTTTATGTAGACTACTGTGAGATGCTGTAGTTTGCACAACATTGCTTCTGTATATACTGCTATACACTGCTTCATTCACATTTGTAGCAGTTTGTTTAGTAACAATTTTAGCTCTTGTGAGGTTCTTGCAAGATGGCATAGTTGCTATATACCTTGAACCATCTGCCTGTTTGCATATATCTTTCTGCACTGATGTAGCTTTGCTGTATTGCTCATCTATCTGGAAGTAAGAAGTGCTAATTGCTCAGAAGTGCTGTTGCACCATTTTAGATATTCAATTACTCTGTTGCTGTCATGCATTGCCACAGTGCTACAGTGCCACACTGGCATGTTCTATAATTTATTTATTTTACATTTGTTAACTGGGGGTGTCTGACTGCGCCGAAAAGGCCCTTTTTCAGCAGAGGCCCGGGGAGAAAAGCTCCACATAGAAAAATTACAGATATATTTAGTTATTTAGACATGATCAGTATACACACAAATTACAAAAGACATGTTTTTACAGTGGTATGCAGCACATCAACAGTTACAGTGGAGAGAACAAACAAAAAAACATTAATTTAAAAATAAAGGTAATTAATAGATTTGTGGTGTACAGCTGAAACTTGGAACATAGATAGAATACATACTTAGTACAAAGGTACAGTACATACATTGTAGATTATCCGGTATTCGTGAGTAAGATTGAAAACTATTATCAAGTGCTCTATATTTAGTATGTATATGATATCCGCTTTCACTAGCCTGGGGAGCAATCATGGCACTGCCAACTTTGCTTGAGATGTTGCCTGATGAGGTCTTTAAAGGAGGCTTTGGATGATGTGTTTTGAATGCTAGTGGGGACAGAGTTCCATTTTTTAGCCACTGAACTACTACATAGTGCCTCTCCAAAGCTATTGTAGCTGTTGGTGACTTCTAGTAGTAGTTTGTTGATGATCTAAGAGGTCTTTTGGCTGAGTGATGTACTAAGTTTTTTAGGGCAGGACACTTATTCGGGAGGTAATAGAATGAATGACAGAGGCAGAACTGATTGTAGGTTAGGAGGTTGGGCAGTTCAAGCCAATGGAGCTGTCTCAAAGCAGTACAGTGATGAGTTCTATATGAGCAATTTGCAGCAAAGCAGCAATTCATATATAGCAGGCTTCCATTTTGCTTAGTTCAGTCTTGTTGAGATTAGTCAGAATGGGAGATGCATAGAGTAGGGTGGATAGAAGTTGGGAGTGAGCAATGGCTGATCTTGTGTTGTTGGTAAGAAATGGTTTGATACAGTAGAGTGATCCCAGTTAGGCATGTACTTTTTTATAGTTAAGTTGAGATGACTATCAAATTTTAGGTGGGCGTCTGGTTATTCCCAATAGCTTAGCCTGTGCCACTGGAGTGATCGGAGTAGCATTTGTGGAGTAGATAGTGAATTGACTGTTATCAGTGTTTTTGTTAGAAATGGTTATAATCATATGTTGAGTTTTCTTTGGACTGAGTATAAGTTGAGCTTTGGTAAGGTAGTTTTCAACATCAGAGAATGCTAGTTGAGTTGTTTGCAGGAGGGTGGGAATGTTTTGTGCAACACAGATTAAGGTAGTGTCATCTACATACTGAATGATAGATGCATGCTGTGTGGAGGTATGGAGGTCATTTGTGAAGATTGTTAATAGTAGTGGTCCTAAAATAGAACCCTGTGGGACTCCTACAGTTATGGGCAGCTGAGGAGAGAGAGAATTTTCCCATTTCACAGCTTGGTACCTGACAGTTAAGTAGCTTTGGAACCAGGTAAGAGTGAAATTTGATAGGTGATATTGGTTTTGTTTAGCAGGATTTGGTGTGAGACTGTGTCAAATGCTTTGGACATATCCAAAAAAGAGTTGACACCTGCAGTCCTTAATTTTGAGATGGTTTAGTGTGTCTGTGAAGCAGGCTGTAGTGGTACTATGGGCAGATCTGAAACCATGCTGAGTAGGTGACAGGATGTTTCTGTCTAGGAGATATTTTAGCATCTAGGTATGGATGCATTTTTCTAGGATTTTGGCCAAGGGGGAGAGTAAAGTAATGAGTCTGTAGTTATTAAGTTCAGTGGAGGT